>NW_026125538.1:1992500-2170000 GCF_943737965.1 Phodopus roborovskii
GTGCTCTTCCAGAGGACCTGGGTTCAATTCTCAGCACCCTCATGGCAGAACAGAAGTATCTGTAATTCCAGTTCCATGGGATCCAACACCCTCACAAACAATTATATTCGGGTAAAACACTAACACATGAAGTGAAGATATTTTTCAAAAGTTCTTCAAGACTGCAATTCTAGCCCTGTCTGTAAATTATCCAAATGAATAAAGTTGGAGGCTATTCCTGACAGGAGTAATTGTATTGACAATGCCTGGGGGATATGTACATACCTCTGCTACAATCACATCACAATCCAGACCCTGGTTGAAGCCTTGGGGATTTCCTTTGACACCAACCTGCTCATCACAGAGAACATTGTTACTTTATGAAACCACAGCTTCTAAACAGGTCCTCTTACTCAGCCTGGACTATTGTTACTCACCAAGCAGTGTTCCTTTCCGTGGTTTAACCAGTGACCTGTTCGGCCTGTCCTAATGATGCGCTGCAGTTGATTAGTCTTCACCCAGATGATCTCATCCACTCGTTCATAGCTATGGAGCATTAAGAGAGAACTAGAGCTGTAATTAGCTTCACAGCTGAGGCACAGTGCAAGACACAATGGCAAAGACTGATAGGAATACTGAGAGAAGGGAACATGCCTCTCTTAGAACTCAAGTTAAATCTCCCTCAGAAAACAAACAAAAAAAGCACACACAATTTCTACTTACCCCCAGAGGTTCAAACACTCTCTGCCCAATTCCATGGCCCTAGAAAGATATAAAGGTTAAACAACTTGTCTTTCTGTATTTTTCCCTTCAAAACCTCATTATTAAAAACATTTACATGGAAAACACCAGTGAGGCAACCAAATAAACCTTACATTTTTGGTTGAGAGTCTAGCCTTTAACAGCTGAGCCATCTCTCCAGCCCCCAAATAAATCTTAAGAATGAAAAGATTAAACGACATCTAATCTGAATAACTATTTTTCTAAAATCAAGAATCCCAAGTGCTGTAAAATATTAAGCCCCCTGGAAGTGTTGGAATCCTACATCATTAACATTTTAATCTCAGGCCTGAGAAAACCAGCCTCACAGGAGGGGGGTGGGGAGGCATCTTTAATCAGGAACACATATAACTGAATGCTGAAGAAAACCCAGGACTTTATTTCCCACCCAGTTTTCACTCTGTACTATATTTGCCCATACCTACATATCTGTGGATTGTATTACCTGCCTGTGACCCAGAGGAAAAGAAAGCCATCATCCTGCAGTACTGGTATATTGAGCCTGCGCATCTCATCATCTGTTAAGGTCCCATATGGTAGTTCCATGTGAATATCCCAAGGTGGGTCAGCCATCACAACTGCAAATTTGCCCAAGATACTGACGTCCAGGTAGCGGATATCACAACAGATCCACTGCATGAGGTAGTATTTGGTCATCTTTCCTTCCTTCACAAATTCGTGGTCCCAAACCCTCTAACTCAAGTGTTCCTATCCCATGCCATTCCCATCAGTGAGCCAGACTGCTAAATTATTCCTTATTTTTCTACATGTACAGATACCCCATTCAGTTTAAGTCTATAGGTTGAAATGGGTTTTCCTAGGCTGTCTAGACATGTAGGTACCTGAGGTGGAAAAAGTCGATCTGCACTGGAGTCACCCCCAACACTTTGTGTAAGAGCAAGCTCCTGGCTTGGCGTATGCTCCTTGCTGCTGGGACTCTCAGAATCCACGCAAGCATCAATTTCATAGTGAACATATTTACAGGTATCCATGTGGAAACATGTGTTAAGGAAAGAGCAATCACCTAAAGACTCATCAGTGTGCTTATTGATAATCCGTCTGGGAAAATAAAAAGGGGGATCAGAATCAAGATGGTACTTCATAAGTAGATCATACAATCAAATATGAGGTTTCTTATTCTCCCCCAATTTTCTGTATTGCTAAAGTATCAGTTCTCTGAATAAATACTTGACTTGGGTGCAGTGGCTTAGGCCTATAACCCCAGCACTGGTTAAGTAGAGGCCTAAGGTCAGAAAAGGCATCTTCATCCTGGCTAACCTGAGCTACAAAACCCTGTCACAGAAACAACAAAATACAGACTTTCTTTTCTACTACAGGAAAGAATAGTCCAGGAAAGGCCTTGGTTGTTATATCAGAATAAATACTGGCCCCAAGTCCAGGTGGTTTCTCTAGGTCTATCCTCTCTCCAGAGAACTTTAATTTTTGTTGTTGGTTATAGACACAGATGCCTGACTAGAAATCTTCCTTTTATTTACAAGTGAGCCTCTATTCCTTCTCACGCAATAGCTATCCCAAAGACAGATAATATGCTAAAAAGGAATTACTGTTTCTGGAAAACCCTCCCCACCTCATTCCCTCCCAGGAGACCTGAAGTGCAGCTTTCGACAAGGCCGGTCAGCATCACTGGCTTTCATGCACTCTTCCTTGGTCCCATAGTCACAAAATTCTTGCACCTGGGCCCGACCTCGAGAGCGGAACTTTTCAACAATGGATTGTTCCTTGGCTGTTGTGGTATTTAATAGCTCTAGGATCTCCTGACTGACCTGTGACAGAAGTAGCCTTGGTCTTAAGGGTTTGTAGATAAATTATCCCTTAAAACACCTCCACAAGTCTACCTCCCAGTAGTATTTGTTAAGAAATAAATGAGCTAACAATGTAGGAAAATGGGTTCAGCCCTCATAAGCATTTAGAAATCAACTCAAATACAAAGAGCCTGGTTTCTACAACTGAGTATTGAGCTGATCTTACCTACCTAAGAGTAGAACTTCCCTTCAAGAGAATCTGTATTGATTGGGTACTCAGAAAGGCACAATGCTACTATTCTATTGTTTAGCTCAGTATATTCAATAATTCTGTAAGGGAAAACACTGGTTATCCTTATGGAAAGCCAAACATTTTAAAACTAAACTAGAAGTCATAAACAGATGAGACTTCAATGTAGTTCTAATTAGAACCATTGTATTGATAATTTCATTGATTTCCATAAATTGGTCTGAAGGAGTATCATTTAGTATTCTCCACTAGTCTTCCTATATTTATTTCTCTTTTCTCTTAATCTTCTTCTGAGGGTTCTTCCAAATAGATTCCATAATCAGGACTCCCTAACAATGGAATTATTGAAATTTTGGGCTAGACAGTTTTATTGGTATTATGCTATACACCATAGCATGTTTAGCAAATTTTTTGGCTAACACCTTCTAGATCCTATATCTACTCAGTGCCAACAGCACTGTCCCATACTGTGATAACCATGTAGTCAGACACTGCCATACATTGGGTGGAGGTAAAGGTAGAAGAAAACCATCTCCAGTTGAGAACCACTGCTCTGTCTTAATTCTAAGAACTACTCCTTGTCAAAAAGGTAACAAATCAAAACTTTAGTTCTGAGCATAATGTGAGCATTTCCATATGAGCCCTACCTTCTTGCTCTGTTGTTCTTTAGTAGACTGTTGGTTCAAAAGACTTTCTATCTCCAGATCAACATCTGAGGCAGCATGTTTCCTTGATTTCTTAGCTGGCTCCTTAGCTGGTTCTGATGTTGAAGAGGTCAAACCAGATGCTAAAGAACTGGCAAAGGCAGCCACTGTGGTTAAGTCCTGTTCTGCACGCCGTTTCTGTCCTGTGATAGTCCCTGCTACTTCTCCAAGGCCTTTCTTGTCTGCCACAGCACCCATCATGGCAGAGAGCTTGGAGTGGTCAGCATAAGTTACAAGCGTGGGGTGTGCATCATCTTGTAAGAGACCTCGTTTCACCTCAATCAATTCCTGAGCTGCAAATTTCTGTAGAAGGCTTTCTACCCCATCTTGAGTGGCAGGTGCATCTGGCTAGAGAAAGGAGAACATTAGACCCTACCATGAACAACAGCAAATATATAATAAATTCCAACTTTATCAGGTTATTACCGTAGAGATGGCAAGACGGATGGATACAGCATCAGTGGGCAATGTTAAGGCCAGATCTGAGAGGTGGTGTAGCAACTTCTTCTCTAACTCTGGGTCTGTAGCTAATTCAGGAACTATAGAAGTTGTGCTGGGCTTAGGGCCAGTAGAGGTAGGTGCAGTAGGCACTGGGCTATCACTACGGAAGGTTGGGGACAGTGCTGCTTCTGGATTCCTTAAATCTAAAAGAAAAATAAAGTGAGAGGGTCAATACCGTTAATCTTTACATTCCTCAAGGTCAAATTCTTCAACATATCTACCACACACCTTTCATTTCAAGCAAGTTCTCTGACCAGCATTAGGCACTAGATCACTTTTCAGTCACACATAGTCTTTTGCTGCTTTGTCAAAATAATCCTGGATTTTACTGAGAACGGCATCTTTTCTCCACTGGGGTAAAAGTTTTTTCCTCACTCCTTCAGAGAAGTAAAGCAGCATGGTACATTTACAGGGCTCTGCCACCCTTTTCTTCTTTTAATGATACAACCAATCCACACTTTAAAATTAAGAATGAATATTTTTAATAATCAAAACTGGGATCAGGTATTTTCCAGGGATACATTTTGAATTTATTTATTTGAAACATGGTTTCTCTGTGTAGCCCTGGCTGTCCTGGAACTCACTCTGTAGACCAGGCTGGCCTCAAACTCAGAAATCCACTTGCCTCTGCTTCCTAACTAGGATTACAGGCGTGCGCCGCCGCCACCACCACCTGGCAGATTTTGAATTTTTAATGAGTCAAGGCCATTGGCTATCCAGAATAATGTTTCACACTTAAAAATATTGGGCCCTTGGAGTACTTGGACAAAGGCCTGGTCAGCAAATAAAGGTCCTAGCATATTTCTACTGTTAGTTCTTACTCTACCAACTGTACACATGAAAACTTGCATGAGTTAGAATAACTGGCATTAGCAAAGTAATAATTACTGTGTAGCATACTTAAAAGAGAAAGGCTTGTATTTTAGTAGGATTACACTGGTAGTTACCAAACTCTTAGAATGCAGAGATCCCACAAATCTAATAAATGTGAACCAAAACAGTCATAATACTAGGAGCAAATCCTGAGTTTTCTTATTCAAATTACAAATCTGAAGTACCAACTATTACCTTTTTTTTTTTTTTTTTTAAGATTTATTATGTAGTGTTCTGTTTGCGTGAAAAAGGCACCAAATCTCATTATAGATGGTTGAGAGCCACCATGTTCGTTGCTGGGAATTGGACTTGTCCGCTGGAAGAGCAGCCATCTCTCCACCCCCCCCCCAAGTTATTTCCAATAAGCAAATATGCACAATGATAAAAGCTACTGGAACAAGGAAACACAAACTATTTTTAAATAGGAATTCATACTATATCAATAACTTTAAGTGTTAAACATTTTTCTGACTCATGAAGTATGCCAAAGGGGGTATTGTAGAAAATGTGGAAGCCAGGCAAGTAACCCTAGCTTCTCTGGAGGCTGAGAGAGGAGGGTTCCAAGTTCACAGAATGTTTGAGCTACAGAGTAGTTCATGGCCTAAGCCTAGGTAGTTTAGCAAATCTGTCTCAAAATACAAATTTTAAAAGGCAGCTGGACATAGTGGCACATTGCTTTTAATCCCAGTACTCAGGCAGAGGCAGGCAGATCTCTGAGTTTGACATAACAAGTTCCAGGCCAGCCAGAGTTATATGATGAGATCTTGTCTCAAACAAAAAACAAAAACATGTAAATAATAGTAAGGGATAACATATAGCTCAGTAGTAGAGTGCTCAGCACGTGAAAACTTATACAAGTCCCAGTAACAACCTCTCCCACTAAAAAAAAAAAAAAAAAAAAGGATGTTTGATAGAGACTATTTAAAAAATGGTACGTTTTGTGTGTGTGTGTGTATATATAGCCTCTGGCTGCCCTGAAACTTACTATGTAAACCAGGCTGCCCTTGTACTCATGAAATCCTCCTGCCTCTGCCTCCCAAGTGCTAATATTAAAGGCATGTACCACCTCACCTGGTAAGTTTTAAATCAAAGTATATCACTACTTTATCATGTAGATGTCTGATTCCTCATAGGATCTTACTATATAGCCCAAACTGTCCTGAACCTACTATGTAGCTGAGAATGACCTCAAATTCTGCTGTCTTAGCCTCCCAATTGCTGAGATTACAGGCATGAGCCATCACTGCTGGACTTGTTTGTTCTGAGACCAGGTCTAACTACTTAGCCTAGGCTAACCTAGGATTTTCCATCCTCCTGCCAAGGTTATAGGTATGTGATGATGCCATGACTAGCTTGGTAAGTATATTTTAAAAACAATTTTTTTTTTTTTTTTTTTTGAGACAGGGTTTCCCTGTGTAACAGCCCTGGTTGAAGTGTTTTTAAGTTAAGTCATATATTAGCCATTTCCCCATTTATACAACTATGTACCCAGGGCTGTATTATAGAGGATCTGAGTTTGGTTCCCAGAATCCACATAGTGCTCTCTCTAGCATTGAAGGGCACCGGCACACACATAGTACACATAATTAACACTCACACACATAAAATACATTAAAAAAACAAAAGCAACTATATGCTAAGCACTGTGTAATTTAATGCTGTTTCCATGAGTATTTATTTGTTAATTAAAGGCCTAAGGTCTCTCGAGGCAATTATTATACCTTGATTTTTTTTTTAAGTTTTTTGTCTACCTCAATTTAATGAAACTATTTTGAGAAAGCTGTCCATGTTCAGAACAAATTTAAGTAAATAAATGTTAAATTATTTATCATTTTCCATGGATTTCAAACTTCTAATTAAAGCTTCAGAAACATTTTTTTTTTAATGTACTCTAATCCAAATTCTGTGGGGAAACATTCTACTTTTCAAACCAAAAATATTGTTAAAGCTGGTATTTTACTTAAATATGCAATGATATCTGATACCACATTTGTTTTGCTTTTGTTTTTTAAGGACAGGGTTTCTCTGAGGAACCCTGAATGTCTTGAACTTCACTGAGTAGATCAGGCTGGCCTGGAACTCAAAAAGATCCCCCTGCCTTTGCCTCTGGAGTGTTGGGATTAAAGGTGTGTGCTACCACCCTCTAGCAATACTACGTTTAAAAAACATTTTGTTACTAGGTTTACTTCAAACTTTGAGTCTACTAACTCAAAGCAAGCAATCTGACAGTTGTGCTTAATACATTTTTGTGATTAAAATTTTACTGTTCTTAATGTGTTTTGTTTTAGACAAGGTCTTACTATGTAGCTCTTACTGTTCTATAACTCAATGGCCTCAAATTTGGAGATACTCCTGCTTCTGTCTCCAGAGTTCTGGTATGAAAGGCATGGTCTGCCACACCTACATTTTTGATTATGAGACAAGGTCTTTTTCTACCCAAGATAGCTATGTCCCTGAACTGAAGATCTCTTTTGTTTTTCACGTTCAAGATTACAGGTGTATGCTACCATATGCAATTAGATTTATATTTTTCAACATTATTTACATAAGTTAGGATTTTTCAGAAGCACCCATATATATTGTGAACATGAATATTTTACTGTTTTTGCATTTGTGATTGTGTTACAAATGGCAGCCTCTATTATTCACTTCCTTGTCTCTGCTGTTAACAGTGTTTGGGATTACAAGACCATGCTGGGGGTTAGAACTCTGGTCCTCCTGCTTGCGAAGCAAGTGCTCTTAACTGCTGAGCCGTCTCCCTACGACCCCTAAATGACTGCTTTCCAAAGGTAATAAGACATTTAAGTCTGCCGGGCAGTGGTGGTACACTCTAATCCTAGCACTCGAGAGACAGATCTCTGAGTTTGAGGCCAGCCTGGTCTACAGAGAGAGCTTCAGGTCAGCCAGGGCTACACAGAGAAACCCTGTCTCGAAAAAGACTCCAGCAACTGGAGTCTTTGGTAAACTGATTAAAAGCCCATTTAATCACTGCCTGTGACAGACATGTAATTATATGTTCTACATAAAATTGATACACAGAAAGACCAGGAGTTGGGGAAATGGCTCAGCAGTTGACAACACTGACGACACGTGGAGAGGACCTGGTTCAGTTCCTACATTTCCAGCACCCACATGGTGTTCACAACCTTGTGAAATTCAGGTGCAGGGGAATGCAGGGGTAGAGGGAATCCTTTCTGGCCTCCATGGGCACCAGCTGTATGGTGCACAGACATCACAGACATACATGTAGGCAAAATACACATACACCATACACATACACAGACGCGAAAAATAAGAAAACCAAACTGACCGGGCAAAGAAAATAGTTTGTATGGGGAGGAAAAAAGAAAATTTCCATATCTTAGTTTCTAATTATTCCCTGATCCTATGTTTTGCACTTTGTTTACCATACTGCCCTATTTTTAATATTATGTAACCTGACAAATTTTGTATTGGCTAATGAAATTTAAAAATCAAATCAATTCAAGCGGCAACTCCTATGTAGGATGGCTCCACTGAAGTCATCGTTGTATTCACTGTGGGCCCATTCTCTTAGAATCTTACATATACGCTCCTGTATGCTTACATGTATGCTCTGACTTTACTAGGGGTTGTTTGCTATTGTCTATGTAGTCCTGGCTGTCCCAGTTTGAGCCTGACCTCAAACTCTATAGATACTCTTCTTTCTCTACCTCTCCAGAATGGGGGTTAAGGTGTGTACCACCATGCAGGCTTTCTCTGGTCATTCCTTTTAAGTTCCTAGATTTTAAGCTCCTTTAAGGTAAGAACGGTGTCTTATTTTTGTCACGACTCCTGAATAGTGTAGTTATGCAATATATGCTTACTAATTAGGGTAGGGATCTTGTCTGAGCATCCAGATGCATAAAATAAGCACATGAACTTAATTTCATCAAGATCTGCTGATAGGAGTTGAGAACACTGATAAGCACTGTCACAAGGTAGCCATACATGTATGGATTCAGTATTCTTGCACAGATCTGCAACTACTACTGATTTACCTTAAATAATTGACTTTGTGGTGGGGAAGGATGTTAGAGTAGGATTCAAAATCCTTTAAAGTTCCTTCAAATGTTCCGAATTTGTCATACAAGTGAGAGTGGGAAAATGTTTGAAGACCAAAACCAAGTATTTTCGGACTTTTGCTACGTTTGTAAACACTTTCCCCCTATTCAGCACCACTTAGTGAGGTCCTTGTGGCTGCTAAATTGGGCACTGAGGACATACAGGTGCAATCCTTGCTCCCTGCCCACAGTATTAAAGAAATGGCCGTGACAAAGCAATCGCTACAACTAAGGCAGAACAACAAAAAGGGCCTTGTTGCCTCTGAGAACAGGGTACTGAGAGGCTTCGCAGAGGAGGCGGCACTCAAGCTTCCTGCAGGTGGGCACAGGCTTCGGCTACTCCGGGGAAAGACGGGCTACCAACAATCGACGCGCCCAATAAATGGTCAGTCCGGAAAGGGCGCCAGAGCCCGAGCTGCCTTTCTCTCCTGGGGTCGCTGGCTCCTCCACCGCCCGCCCCAACCAACCCGCACCTCACCCAAATGCCCCGAGTCCTGCTTCCGCCTCCGCTGCAGTCGCTCGCGAAGCGAGTCCAGCTGTTTCTTATGGGCCTGGATGGAGCTCCACGTGTCCGACATCCTAGTTCCCGGCACCGGCTCCGCTCGAATCAAGCGAGGGGAACTAGCACCTCCCAAGCCTAGAACGACGATACATCCAATTCTCACGCGGACGCCTGCAGGCCAGCCGGATAAAGAGGCAAAATGAAAAGCCACTTCCGGTTTCGCGAGCGCAAGCTTTAGGTGTTGGCGAAACAGCGGATGTAATCCTTACGGCACCTCTCTCTCGTGCTTCCGGGAGCAGTGACGCCGCGTTTGCCATATTGGTAGCTGGCAGAGCGGCGGTGTTGATTCTTTTGAGTCCTCCTTACTGAGCACACATTACAATAGCGGGAGTAAAACACGAGTGGGTGGATGACGTGTCGATGTTACGGGTGAGATATGGGCGGGATAGTGGTGCACAGATGTTTGTCTATAGTTAATTGTACACCCAGGTCCTTGCACATGCAATCAATCAGCATACCACAGACTTCCTTTTTTTTTTTTTTTTTTTAAATAAGACAGGATTTTTCTTTACTGTTCTGGAACTGGCTTTATAAACCATGCTGGTCTCGAACTCACAGAGATCGAGCAAAAACTCAAATCAGCCTTAGTTTATGGTACAAATTGGGTGTTGATTTTTTTGTTGTTGTTGTTTGTTTTATTCATATGAGTACTTTGCCTGCATGTATGTATGTGCACCAGATGCACACCTGGTACCTGAGGTGAGACTCCATCTGAGTAATGGAAATTAAACCCAGGTCCTTTGCAAGAAGTACAAGTGCTCTTAATCACTGAGCCAATTCTTCAGTCCCCCTTATGTTCTTAAGACAAACAGCTTAATAGAGTGCCATCTTTGCTGCACGAGGGAGCATAGTGCAAGGAATGCAGAGATAGCGCAGTAAAATTCGTGCTGTGCAAGCATGAGAGCATGAGATTTTGAGATTTCCAGAACCTACAGAAATTTAAAGAAAAGCTACGTGTAGTGACAGACTTATATTTTTCAAAGCTTAATTTTGAAAAAGACCTATTTTTGTGTATGACTGGTTTGCCTACATGGTATGTATATCACGTGTGTGCCTGGTACCCTTGAAGGCCAGAAGAGGGAGCCAAACTTGTGAGTGGAGTTGTGATCTGTGATGTGGGCACTGGGAATTGAACCTGGATCCTCTAAAAGAGCAGCCTGTGCTCTTAACCATCAAGCCACCTCTTCAATCAGTAGTTAGATAGTTGTAATCTCAGCATAGATCCCTGGGGAAGCTAGCTGGCAAATGTAGCCAGAAACAAGAACTAAAGCAAAAGATTTCCCTTATGGGGGTATGATAGCACTGCTGAAGTTAATTTTTTTTATAAAACTAGATTCTTTTGTTTCTAAGATCGTGTGTGTGTGTGTGTGTGTGTGTGTGTGTGTGTGTGTGTGTGTTCAAGATGCTGCAGGTTGAACCTCGGACCTCATGAATGCTAAGCAGGTGCTCTACCACTAACTGCAGTCCCAACTCAGAGATCACTACTCCTCTTATAAGGTCCTTAATGTGTAGACCTGGTGAAAGATATGTTATAGTTAAACATTTTTTAAAAAACTGTTTTTTAAAGATTTATTTATTATATGTTCTGCCTGCATATATGCCCACATGACATAAGAGGGCACCAGATTGTATCACAGATGGTTGTGAGCCACCATGTGGTTGCTGGGAATTGAACTCAGGACCTCTGGAAGAGCAGTCAGTTCTCTTAAGCTCTGAGCCATCTCTCCGGCCCCATAGTTAAGCATTTTTATGTAAAATATTTGCTGTGTGTGGTGCTAGAAATAAGGGACTGCATCATTCCCCTGCATACCCTGGCCTGTGCATACTATGAAAGTGCTCTACCACTGGGATATCCAGTCAAAGATGAAATAATCTTTGTGGAGAACCACAGCACTAGATATAGCCTTGCAATCCTGTAGACAGTGAGAGATCTTGATTCCACTTTAAAGACAGTAGCCCTTAGGAGCCGGAGAGATGTCTCAACAGTATTTGCTATTCTTCCAGAGGATTTGACCCTTCCAACTTCTTGGAAAAGTTGTTGTTGCTATTGACATATAGCATATGCTATTATTGGTACACACACAAAAGTTGTAAATTTGTTATGTTGAGACATGCAGCCCTGGCTGTCCTGGAACTTGCTACATAGAGTAGACTGGCCTCAGACGCAGAGAGCCACCTGCCTCTCCCAAGTGCTGAGATTCAAGGCTTATGCCACCACATCTGGCTATAATTTGAACTGTTGAGCTTTAGCTGTGCTGTCAATCTTGGTAAAAGTGTCACGGTTTATTGGGTTAATTTGGCAGTGTGCAATTGTATGAAAATGTATTCTAAATTGTATAGAAACATTGTTCTAAAAACACGAAACTACTATTTTCCATTTGTGCAGAGGTAACAGACTGTATTAAATATGAAAGGTCATATCTATAGTTCACTGGTGGAGCAGGCACCTAGCATGCACAAAGCCAGAGATCTATCTCCAGGACAGTGGGACAAGATCAGAGTGAGCCCGATTATGAGCAGAGCCATTACACTCCTCACACTTGGCTTGCTGTGCTGTGGGAGATGGTTCCACAGTTGGCCACGACGTCACTAGTTCTTCATGTTCTTATGTGGGATACATGGCTTTTCTATTCTTTCTGTCAATTTACTTAAACACAGTATCCATGCATTTTGGTGTTTAAGTCCTACTCATATTTCTACTTACTTGTTTATATTTATTTTTGTAGCACTAGGGGTTAACTAGGGCCTCACATGCCCTCATCTCTCACATTTTGAGACAGGGTCCTAATTAACTTGTATCTTCTGCCTTTTTCTGTTCTTGGACAGTCTTTTAACTTATTCTGTAACCCAGGCATGTCTTGAGCTTGCAACCCTCCTTTCCAACTCCCCAGGAGCTGAGGTTACAGGCCCCTGCCACTAGCCCAGCTAGTCACTTCCTAATTGACCAAAACATAAATGCCCACAAGGATTTATCAGTTTACTGTTATTAAATGTGTGAAAAAGACAAGCAGAAATAAAAGGAGGTCAAAGTTGGGCCTCACTGGGAGAGGGACTAGTGCAAGGATTTGGAAATCAGGAGTTACTATTAGTTAATAAGTTCTAAGAATGGTAACTAGTGCCTCAGATACAAGAGTTTGTGAGGGCCAAAACATGCCAATATCCAGGGTCAAGGTAGGTAGTGGGGTGGGAGGGATGAGGCATGCCTTTAATTCCAGCACTTGGGAGGCAGAGGAAGGTGGATGGTTATAAGGGCTAGTTCCAGGACAGCCAGGGCTACATAGAGAAACCCTGTCTGTTAATGAGGTTTAAGGACCTTGATGACTATGGAAGAGGGGGAGGAGAGGAGGAGGAGATGGGTGATGAGGGTTGAATTATCTGAGAAGCACATGCTAAGACCTGAAGGAAGGGGAATGATGCAAATCTAAGGCTGCTTTTGCAGTGGATGCTCCCAGAGGGGACTACTCATTAGAGGCCCCAGTGTTATTTGTGTCTTGGGCTTCTTCAGTTTTTGGCCAGATGTAGAAGAGTCAGATAGTTGTCTGTTCACCAGGCTCCTTGAAGATAGTTGTTCTTACAAGGGCATCTCAAAAGCAACACAGCTATATGCCAAGGGGAGTTAACTTAATGGATCCTATATAGTTTTGTAAAATGGTATCTAGATCTAATGTATTGGATCCATTGCTATGTTTAAGAATGGCTCTTGTATAGACAGACTTCATTTCTAGTGTTGGATTTGAGTTAGTTATCTCTAGGATCCCACAGGACATTTTTCTTCTCATCTATCACCATATAAAAGAGTGTTTACATAATTCTTCCTCCTAGAACAGGCTCATGGAAGTGCTGTCATGTCTTACTTACTTTCTTACCTGAGAAGCACTTGGCCTATGAAATGAAATAAACCCCCGGAAATTAAGTGAGAAAAGCAGGTATCTTTTGCCTCTCATCCATACATTTGTTCCTCCAGTTTGAACTAGAGTCTCTTGCTTATGTAAAGTACATGTTTTGCAAGCTACATTTACACATACTCATTCTAGTAGGTCAACATTAACTCATCTTCCAAAAAAGATAAACCTAGTGGAAAGTGAGAAAAAGGATGGGGTCCTAGCAAAAAAGAAACCAAAGGCACCCTGAAAAAAATGAGTTAGCAAGAAAGACAAACACAAAAGCAAGAAAAGTAGAACAGGAAAAGGATGAAAAGGAGATAGGAAAGAGCCTGGAAAGAGTGTGGAGCAGGTTTGTGTCAAAGGAACCTCCTGACAGCTGCTGCCATAATGAGAACTGACACTAACTAGCAGGCCAGTCTGGTAGAATTAGGCAAATGGCATTATCTCCATCCAGTGGGAATGAAGGAAGTTAAAGGAATAGAAGAATCAGTCACTTGCCTTCCTCCATGGGCTGAAAGGGGTGGGGGAAATGTATTTACAAAGCCTTACCAGGAATTAAGAACAAAGGAGTTATTTTTCCCTCCTTAAGCCCCACCCCCCAATTCCCAGGTGTTAAAGAGGGCCTCCTCCACTGCTCTGGTAGGGACACCCAGAATCAAATAGTTCCTTATTCTAAGCAGAGTGAAGAAAAGATTTACTCACCTTCATCTTTGCAGGGGGCCTGCTGTCACAGTAGTATCAATGTAGCAGGAAACCAGTGTCCCATGCCTGAAAGCACCTCTAAGATGGGACATCTAGGGTCCTAGTTTACTTTCCTTCCCTTCCCTTCTTTTCCTTTTTTTTTAAAGAGTATTATGAAATTCAGGCTAACCTTCCACTGATGATACTCCTGCCCACACACAGCCCTATCAGGATTACAGTTCTCGATCATCCCACCCAACTGGTCCTGGTTCTTTAAGTTGCTTAATTTCTTTTTGGGTTGTTGTTTTGACATAGTCTCATACAGCCCAGGTTGGTCATAGCCAGGGATGACCTTAGATTCTTGGTCTTCTCTTCCTGCTTGTACCCAAGTGCTAGGATTAGGATCATAGGTGTTTCAGTGTTTCTGTGTCAATCTGGGTCTGAGACATTGTGCTTTATTTTTAAAAACCAGTCCCATTCCTTTAGCTTAGTGTTGTTATCATTTTATAAAGGAAAAAAATCTGTAGATTTTCTAAGGGTGTATGTGGTGGTGGTGGGGGTGCTTCCTGGAGTTGAACCCTTTCTCATATACTCTACTGCTGTTACACCCTCATTTATAGAAAGTCGATTCTTTAGGAAAAGCAAATTCTTAGAGAAATTTCTAAATTTTACTGTGTTGGGGAAACACAAAGTTAAAAAATACATTATAATATATGCTCATGTCATGCCACCTGCCCCCCCACATACACACACACACACACACACACACACACACACACAAAACAATGTTCTTGTCAGTTGTGTAGCAGACCTTTAATCCTAGTACTTAGGAGGCAGAGGCAGGTGGATTTTTGTGATTTTGAGGCCAGTCTAGTCTACATAGTGAGTTCCAGGAGAGCCAAAGCTATGGAGAGACCCCCCATCTCAAAAAATAAAAAAGACAAGGTTGTTGTGTATCCAAGGCTGGTCTCTAACTCATTGCGTAGTTAGAAGATGCTGGCTTGTTCCATGCATATGAAGTAGGTTCTACCACCTGAACTACATCCAGGGCTCTTTCACTGCATCATTAGTTATTGTTTTTTTCAAGACAAGGTTTCTTTGTGTAGCACTGGCTGTCCTGGAACTAGCCCTTGCAGACCAGGCTGGCTTCAAACTCAAGAGATCTACCTGCTTCTACCTGGATTAAAGGCGTGTACCACCTTTAATTATTGTTTTGAATTATTGGCTTGAATTGTTTTTAAAAATTATTTTATTTCACATTATGAGTGTTTTGCTTGCATATGTATATTTGTACTATATGTGTGCCTGGTACTGGAAGAGGCTAGAAGAGGTGTCAGATCTCCTGGAACTGGAGTTAACATGGGTCTCTATGTAGGTATTTCGAATTGAACCTGGGTCCTTTGAAAGCACAGCCAGTGACCCAATACTTTTATCTGCTCTCTCCCCAGCCCCTTTGTCTGCATTTTTAATAAGAACTCCCTTTATTGGTAGAATTTTTCCCTTTCTGATTATCATATTGGATCTCAAAAGTCATAAAATGTCAATTATCTTGTTTTATAGACTGATATCAGCAGGCAGCTTGAGGTCTGGGAAAGACCGGCAAACAGCTTCTAAGCCCAGACAAGGTAACACAAAGTTGTGTTTTAGTAGAAAGTGGTAGAAAAAATCTTAAAAGGAAAACCTAGACATTACCTGGATACTGGGCAAATAAATACCTTTCAAAAGATAGAATCTCCATTAAAAAACACCCTTTTCCCTCATAGTGAAATCACCCTCACTGGAGGTTGTTCTAGGACAAAGCTGAGTAAGTTAAGTATTTCTATACCATATGTTCAGCTTTGGCAGGAGGAAGAGGTGGGAAGGGAATCTCCATGCTAGTGAATGCCAGTATCACACCCCATCTGGCTATTTAGCCACAAAATAAGAAACACACAAATACTTGGCTCAAACACCTTTAATGACGAAGGGAAAGATGCTAACTCTCCCCTCTCTGCTCTTACACATTTCCCTGTGTTGCAGAGCTCTGGAGCCACTACTTTAGAATCATATTGACATCAACTAATGAAATCCAGGCTCCTCCTCAGAACTCCTGTTCCACAGGATCCTATGTTAAGAGTAAATACTACATCTCACTACAAGACAGAGAGGCAGGGAGGAACCACTTGAAGCTTGTCTCTCAATGTCTGAGACTCTTAGAAGCAGACAAAAAAGAAAATAAGACATAAGCTCTGGTCCATGATCAGGCAAAATTGGGGAGGAAGGGGGTTTTGAGAAGACGAGGGACATACAAGGGGTAAGGGAATAAAATAGCGAATCCTCTAAAACTAAAGCATTCTAGTGCTAGGAAGTCGCTCAAGACTCCTGGTGCAGCTGCAATGCCACTTCACCATTAGCCCAAAGGGACACTCATGAGAATGTTCATATTCACAAGAGCCATTCTTTATCAAATAGGTTCCCAGAAATTCCTTTTAGAAACACTCCTCAACTCATCATGACTTCATTAACCACCCTCACCAATAAGACTCTTGAAAGTTATGAACTTTATACTTCCTAAAATATCTCATGGAGACTTCCTGGCAGGAAATCTGCTTGTTGGTTGAGAGGCCATGATAAATGAGAAGTTGAAGGAGTTCATGCATCTTGACCAGCTAATATCTTTGCCTTAATGTGACAAGTCAAGGGATATACTGAAAAGGCCTCCCAGTCCTTCATTTTTCCCCACCTGCAAGGGTTGAATCACTAATCACTAGAATATCTTCATTGCCAGCACCTTCTGGAGCAGGGGGAAAGAGAAAGAAGTTATAGTTTGTTACTTCTTTTCTCCAGTTCCGGTGTGCTTGGTAGGCACCACCTGGATACGGGAGGCAGAAACAGATGAGAGGCTACGTTCTCCACTGCCTCTCTGGATCCTGTTGTTGGAATCCTCTTCTCAAACAGTTCTTGGGCTTTAATAGCAATGGTGGCGCTAGGGCTGAAGTGGCAATTAATCTAGCACTCCAGGGTTTGGTGGGTAGGCCACCTGACAGGTTGCAGAAAAGTAAGATACCCACCCTTCCCAAGCTTCTCAAGAGGGTCCTGGCACAAGAGGTCTTGCAAGATGACTTGGTCAACATCACCATAGAGTAGCAGTGGGCCCTCCATAGACAGCTGCCAGCCCCTTTGAGCAAGGCTGCGATTCCATAGCTGGGGGTTCTGCTGTACCAGCCAAAGGGGAAGGGAGAAGAGAGGGCTCTCCTTAAGTATGTGAAAGCTATTGAGAATCTGTTTTTCTCAGTTACAAAGAAGAAAAAGGTGATACAAATTTCTTAGGGGGCATCCCCTTTAAACTCAAATTTTAAGCTCAGGGACTAGAGAGAAACCACTAGAAACATCATATTAAAACTTGAGAAAAGAGGAGGTTGAGTAAATCTTGAAGGTCCTTCTATGGAGCCTCGGTTTCTGTGCCCTGGGTCATAGGGCACCAGGTACAGACAGGCTCATGGGATGGCGGGGTCATCTTTTCGAGGGAACGGGGAGAGCCCTGGAGAAGTGATGGAAGGCGAACAGCCAGGGACCAGGGAAAGAGGAGCAATATTCTGAGGGCCATGGGGTGCAAAGGACGGTACCTGGTGGTGAGCCAACAGCATGTGCTTCTTGAGGGTAGGACGGTCAAGGAAACCCTGCCTGCAGAAAACACAAGTGAAGAGTGGCCCTTCCTTAGGGTGGGTCTTCTGATGCTCCTCCAGAGCTGTCTGGGTAGGAAAGGTCTGGCCACACACATCGCAGGCCTTTCTGCTGTTGCCTTCTCCTGGCTCCTTTCTCGCTGCTTCAGGCAAGCTCAGCACCTCCACCAAAGGGGTGCTGATGCCCTCCCCTTCTTGGGTGACTGCTGCAATTGGGCTTGGGGTCCCCTCCAGTTTGGCCTCTTCCTCCATGCCTCCGGAAACATCACTGGTTCCCTGTTCCATGGGTTGGGGATGATCCAGGTTGTCTGGTGGAGGTGGTGGCAGAGACGCTTGTTGAGTGGCTTTCTCGTTACTATCCGTCTCCTTTGCCGTGGTGGGTGCTGCTCCCCCTCCCACTTCCTCCTCTGCCCCAGATACCTCTTCGGAGTCACCTCGCACTGATATGGCCTTCTCACCCCCACTCTCTGAGCCTCTTCCTGCTAGGGAATCTTCATCTGTCACATCTTCCTCTTCTTCCTCATCCTCATCCTCTTCTTCAGACAACTCCTCTTCTGGCAATGGCTGCTGGGATTGCTGCTGGGGGAAGTTCCCCGGTGCAGAGACTGTAGACTGCTCAGAGCTATTCTCCTGGGCAGCTCCTCCACCTTCAGGGAGTGTGGAACCACCATTGGGGATTTGGCCCCCCAGGTGCATCCGAACATGTTGCTGCAGCGTCACAGCGTTAGTGAACTTCTTCTGGCAGATGGGGCAGGAGTTCTGGGCCCGGGCAGCTGGACTGGTCTTGTGGCCCACAAAATGTGCACGCAAATTGCCCCTTGTGGAGAAAGCTCGGCCACACACTTTACACTTGAAGGGCCGCTCACCTCCATGTTGGCCATAATGCAGGCGCAGAGCCCGGGGACAGCTGAGCACCCGGAGACAGATGACACACTGGTTAGGTCCTGAAGATGAGGATGAAGGCGCAGGGGCAGAAGTGGTGGGAGCTCCTGATGCGGTGGAAGCCACTGCCACAGCTCCTTGGCGGTCAATCTTTTCTACCAGCTGCTGCAGCTTTGATGTCTCAGAAGGTGAAGCCCCCAAGGGTTCTAGCACATACGGGAAGGGGAAACTTCCAGTTGACTTCAAGTGGTTAGTAAGCAGCGCCCAACTTGGCAGCGAGGTGACCAGCTTACTTAGCTGCATTCGAGTTGCTGTGCCACTGTCTGCTACTCCAGTAACTGTGGAACCCTCGCTTCCTGGCGGTGTATTTTCATCAGCTTTACTCTTGGGCTCCACGGCCTTCATGAGCACAAACTTGTTGAAAGTAGGGAGTCCAGGAGCCACTGCTGTACTTGTGCCAGTGGAGAGCAGTGTCAGGCTCTCTGTGGCACTGAGTGCCGCGGTGGAGGCCACTAGAGGTTTGCGTTCAACAGCTCCACCTGGTGTGGCTGCCTCCTCTTCTGCTTTCTCTGGCGGCACAGACATTCCATAAGGCAGCCCACTGCTGGTGATGACATAGTCTAGGTGCTCTGGTACCGGATGCGGATTCATTTGCACGTGTGGGTACTTCTCGCGATGCCGATGGAAATGTACTTTGAGGTTGCCCCGAGTAGTGAAGCGGTTACCACAGACGTTGCACTTATAGGGCCTCTCACCAGTGTGCGAACGAAGGTGGATCTGCAGGGCGCTGTCACTGCCAAATACTTTGGCACAAAAGCGACATTTGTGCCGTCCACTAGGCTTTTCCAAGGAACTGAGCACTTCCCCATAGCCCAGCTCACCACTTCCATTCTTTGGCTTCAGGAGCCCTGGGGAGGCAGCCGCCTCAAGGCCCCTTGCTGCCCCAAGACACTGAGCTGCCAAGAGTCCTGTGTTGCCTGGGAATGCCAGATGAGGTGAGGCAATCAGCTGATCTGTGCTGCCTGGCAGGGCAGGGGAGGGGGCAGGTGTGGGTTTGTGGCTTCGCCCAACTCCTCCTACAGAAAAGGGATGTTGGGATCCCAGTGGGTGGTAAAGGTGGAAGAGAGCCTGCTTAGGCAGTTCTGCCCCGGAGGTGGCTGAAGAGGAGGAGGAAGGTGCCAGTGTCTTGCCGGTTTGGACAGGCTTGATGGGACTGAAGAGGGGCAGTAGGGGCTTGGTAGAGGAGGCAGTCCCTGTCCCAGGCAGCTCTGAGGGACTGGCAGGGGCACCCACCGTCTGCCCTAAGGAGCCAAGTAACAGCACCTGGCGGCAGATCTGCTCAGTCATCTGCATCTGATGGATCTGTCGCTGCTGCAGCACCCGCAGCTCCTCCAAAATTAGAGGAATGTTCAAGTGGCCACTGCCTACACCTGGAGGGGGAGGGGGAGGAGGAGGGGGTGCAGGGGTAGACTCTGGAGGTAATGGGGTTGCTCCTAGCTTGGGACTGGCCAAGATTAGGCCCCCACCTCCTCCAGCCGCTGTACCTGTGGCAGCGACCAGGAAATGCCCCGAAGAAGAGTCCTCTCCTCTCCGCTCTGGCCCCCACGTAGAATCAGGGGGTCCAGAAGACCCAGAATCGGTGGGATTGCTGTGCTCTGTATCCATGACCTGGGACCTACTGTGGCCCTCTGGCCGGGGTGCAGAGGACGCTGATGAGTTGCTGGGGTTCTCCTGACCCCCAATTATCACCATTACGGGTGGGTCAGTACAACATGCGTTCTGATGAGCGAGGAATTCGGTCGGGTCAGAGAATTGTGCGCAGCATTTGGCACAGACTTGGGGGTGGTCCTCCTCGCTAGCATCACCTGGGGAGAAGACAAGGAGAGAGCGTGGGTAATGCGGTTTTGGTGGGTAAAGGAAGCTCTAAGGAACGCGCAACCCAGGAACCGCGGGTGGGAAGATAAGCATGAAGCCAGCGCTCAGATCAGACCCGACCCGCGTGGCTCCTGGACACCCAGCAAAAGGGGGAGGGGGCAGGGCGCGCACATTCCGAGCCTCCTCCGTCACCCCTCCCCCTCCGCTGGCCCAGGGAGAGTGTGAATGGATGTGAGAACTGGGGCCTATGTGTAGAATCACACATTTTACCCGTCCACTTAAAGTCCTTATACGCGAGCGTCCCCTCAGCCCCCATCTCTGCCCAAGCCTGGCCCTACCGCACCTCCGTGCTCCGCAGGCTCCCCGCAGGGCCCCCCGAGTCGAGAGCTGCTCCCGGTCTCCTGCGCCATGGCTGTGGGGAAGTGGAAGGCGGGATGGGATAGGACACAATGGGTATCCGGTCTGGAAAAAGGCGTCGGTGGCCGCCGGCGCTGCGGCAGTCTCTGCGCCCAGCGGCCCAGACTGCGGAGGAGATCCGCGGTGGCGGGGGCAGGGAACAGCGGCGGAGGGGGAGGGGAGCGAGAAGGCGCGGAGGAGGGGAGGAGCTGGAGCGCGAAAGCCGGTGGAGGGGAGATGGGGGAGGAGAGTTTGGGGGGGGGAGGAGCTGCCAGGGAGGGAGACGAAAGCTTGAGGAGGCAAGGGACAAGAGTGAGTGTGGCAAGCCTAGGTGGGTAGCTTTACCCGGGCTCTGGGACAGGTGCGGCGAGACACCTTGGGGGCCTGCTGTGCCCTATCCTCTGCCAGCTCCCCACCCTAGATGTCTTTATCCTTGCTGCTCCCACCGAGCCAGCCCCAAGCGCTCAGTGGGAAACATTGCCCGCTCAATAGATTTAGGCGATAGGCTTCAGTAATTTTTCTTCGGATAAAGGATCTGCTGAGCTTGGAAAACGTGGATTCCAAAGGGTGGTCTGCCCGCCTCAGAGGTCGGAGGACAAGAGTGGGAGGAGCCACTCCAATCGCCTATCTCCTTACCGGCTCGCACATTACAGAATGACCAAGTTTTGTGTTCATCCCTACTCCCTCATCCTTCTTCATAAAAGAAGTTTCTCGGAGAGTGGGGGGCGATTGCAATATAGAATTCCCAAGAAAGTAATTTGAGGGTCCGTTCTTGAGAAACAACACTAAGCCCTTCCCCCCAGAATAACAGCTCAACACAAGCCAATCCACAGGCCACCGGCCCTACACCAAACGCAAAGAGTTCGTACTTAAAAGAAACCCTCTCCAGCTCAGTACCCTCTACTCTCCTGCCCACTCCCCCCCTCCCCACGCCCTGTTCACTGTCCCTAAGAAGGACAATTACAGGCGTTAGCTTGTAAAGGCCTAAAGAGGTCCTCCCAGCTCCAACCTTGGGGGAGGGGAGCTCATCCTGCAACAATGGGGAAGATTCGGAAGGGGCTTTCACAGTCTGCCGCTTCCCCTAAGTGCCCCAACCAGATCTGAATTCCCAGACAAGACTGACACCTGCTCACCTCCACCGGGGCCTGCCATCTATTCAGAGGAAGTGGGGGTCAAGTGCCTCAGACCAGGTGCATTCCTTTTCTTCCTTGAAATGAGATCTAAAGGATCCCTCACTTCCTAAAACCCTTTATTTTTACATGTAAAATGTGATTCTTGGATTTGTGGCTGGTCATCAAATAAACTCATATTGTCCTTTTGTTTATTTTATATTTTTTGAAACATGTTCTTACTATGTAGCTCAGGCTGACTTTGAAATCATCAACCCTCTTGCTTCCCAAATGCTAGGCTTATACGTATGTGCTACCCCCCCCCCAACACAACATAACTGGCGTCCTCATTTTTGCTTGTTTTTGAGACATAGTCTCATGTAGCCCAGGCTGGCTGTGTCCCTCAGTCTAGTAGTAAACTCCCAACCTTCCTGTCTCTTCCTCAAATGCTGGAGTCAGTCTTGCTCAGTGTCATCGTTCCCCAACCCCTCAGACAGGGTTTCTCTATGTAGCCCAGGTTGCCCTGGAACTCTGTAGGCTGGACTGCCTTCCAAGCGCTGGAGTTAAAGGTGTTTGCCAAGGAATATGCCATCATCTCCCTTTTTTAAAGAGATAATATTCTACACACACTACCTGAATCGATGGAATATTTTAAAAGCAGAAAAATTGAAAAACTTGCTTTTTGTTTTTGTCTCTGTGTATGTGTGTGTGTGTGTGGTGTGTGTGTGGTGTGTGTGTGTGTGTGTGTGTGTGTGTGTGTGTGTGTGTGTGTGTGGTGTGGTGTTGGAGATGAACCTTGTACCAAATGTCCCACCACTGAGGCATATGCCTAGTAGGAAAATGCTACAAACTTTGTATTAACATATGTGGGGCTTCCCCCAAAAGAGAATATAAATGACAAACTTTCTAAAGTTTGAAGATCCTTAAATATTATAGAATAAGGAATTTATATTTTTAATAACAAGATAAAAGATAACCTAAAATAAACACACACTAGAATAACATCTTTTTGTTTGTTGGATATATTTTTTTTAAACATAGGATCTCCTGTAGCCTAGGCTGGTTTCAAACTCACTACATAGCAAAGGCTGGCTTTGATCTTCCTGCTCCTACTGTCATGTACTCAGATTATTATAAATCTGAGCCACCATGTCTGCACTGCATCCCTGCACCACTGTGGGACTGAACCCAGGACCTATGAATGCTAGGCAAGAGTTCTACCACTAAGCTACATCCTTATATTCCTCATCCCTCAATCTTGTTCATTTCTCTGCAATATCACTGACAGGTCTAGGTTAGAGTCTTCTTGGGGGGAGGGGGGAGAAAGGGCCAGGTGACTCAATCTAATCAAAATGTTAACAGTTGAGAGTGGTGGCATGGATCCCAGCACTCAGGAGACAGAGGCAGACAGATCTCTGTTAATTCAAAGCCAATCTGTTCTACATAGAAAATTCCAGACCAGCTGGTGTTACAGTGAGATCCTGTCTAAAATAAATAAATAAGAAATAAACAAACAAACAACTACTGCCTTTATAAACAGAAAACAACTCATAGTGTTATGTTTTAATGCTTCAGATAATCTCAATGGTTTTAGCCTTGTGAAGCAGACCACTGAAACGTCTGTTCTTTGAGACCTGGCCTTTGCAATTGAAGGAGTCTGTTTCAGTTAGTTCAAGACACAGGTAAGTGCAGAACGCTTTAGTTTTACAGATAAGGAAACTGAAGCTGGAAGAGGTTAAGTGACTTCCAAGTTCACAGAGTAATTCAGCAGAGCTGCATTCAGAACTTTGGCTCCTGTCCAGTGCTCCTCCAAGGCATCCTAATGCTAGAGAAAGGGGCCTGTGTGGTTCCTTCCTGAAGCTTGTTCTTTGCCCTCAGGTCAGAGAGACAGAATCAGATGGGGACTTTCTACCTAGCATTTGTTAATTAGCACTGCACATTTGATATCCAGTTGCAGCTCTGTCAAGTCCTTGGACAAGAAGAAAAGAAATCCTTTTCTTTTCTTCTCCTGGGAAACAGTGTCCCTTTCTTTCGTTTTTAATGAAATGTGCTTTCTGATGTGTCATTTGATCTGAGCTCTTTAAGTTCCTGGTGAAAGGTAATGTATCAACAGCCACCTGTAAGAGGAACTACCTACTTTTACACTCTGCCTAGCCTGAAAAAGGGAGCAAGATACTTATGCAAACAAAACTAAAGTCATAAAAAAACACAGGGACATGCTAAGCTGGTAATGGTATACCTAGATAGCAGAAACTTTTTAAATGAGCTGCCATAGATCACTGGTAAAGACTGTGATGGGTGTGAACCTGCATATGCTTGTTCAAATTTACAGAGCTTAAATGACCAAAACAAAAACAAAAGCACTGGATGTGGTGGTTTACCCCTTTAATTCTAGCATTTGGGAGACAGAGGCAGGCAGATATCTGAGTTTGAGGCCACCCTGGTCTACAGTATGAATTCTAGGATAGTCAGGACTTTACAGAGAAACTTAGTCTGGAAAAACCAAAAGTAAATAAAATGAAATTTGAAAGTAAATAAAAATAAACCCATAAAAAACAAACAAACAAAACCGGATAGCTTTTCTTCTAAACCTTGTGTCTAGGGGCTGGCTGGGGGTGTAGTTCATTTGGTAGGTAGGGTGCTTGCCACACAGGCATGAAACCCCCACGGGGGGGGGGGGCTCAATCCCCAGCATAAACCAGGTACACACCTGTAATCCCAGCACTCTGGGGTTAGAGGCAGTTGGATGAGAAGTTCAAGATTATCCCCACTGACCCCATCGCAAATTGATGGCTGACCTGAACTGTAAAAGGCAACAACAACAATAACAACAAACCTGGGGCCCTGATAAACTGCTTCAGGCTTGGGAGAGAATGGTTGGGAAGAACACAGTAAAAATACATAAAGCATGAGCAGCAGAATGGCGAATCTAGTATAAACAGTGGCTCTCAGCCTTCACTATACTTGGATAGCTTTAGAGCTGTAGGACATATTGATATCTTGGGCTGGGGCTATAACTCAATAGTAGAACATATACTTGTAAAGCCTGAAGCTCAATCACTAACACTGGGAGGGAGGGGGAGAGAGGAGAGGGAGAGAGAGAAAGAAGCAATCTCAAGTCAATTTATTTATTCAAAATCCCTAAGAATAGTATTCTTAGCATCAACATCATCATCATTTTGATACAGACTTTGGAACTCATAGAGGTCAGCCTATTCTGACTCCCAAGTGCTGAAATGTGTGTCCCATCATGCCCAGCTCAAGCATTAGTATTTTTATGAAGCTCCTCATTTATTCCATTGTACAGCAAAAGGCTAGGTGTGAATGCAGTGGTAGAATGCTTGCCTATCACTAACAGAAGCTCTGGGTTTAGACCCATTGGACCCATGTGAACACACACAAAGTGGGCATTTTGGTATATGCCCATTATTCCAGCATTTGGCCATGCCACTACTTAATTTCTGAGCTACATGGTGAGACCCTGGTATAAATTATAGATACAAAATTGTACGGTGAAACTAAGGTGTGATGATGACGTTCAGTGGCAGAGCATTATTGGCCCACAGGCCGTGTGTTCAGTCTGCGGCACACATGTATGATCCCTCTCCACAACACACAATGGAAGACAAATACTCCAATAACAGAGCTGAAAGGACTATTCTTCAAACCTTCCCCCTATTCCTCACAAATCTTACCTGAATTAAATCATTACTAATTGGCAGCCTTCAGAAATATAGATTTTGTAACTGTTGCCAAGGTCACTTTTTAGAGAACGTCCCATCTTCCCTTTTTCAATCTTCTCTGTTAAGCTCATATACATAGTTTTTTTTCTTCCCAAACAAAACTATTATACTGAAACCTACAGGTGCACCCATGGCCTGTTCCATATAGTAGACAGCGGCAAGACACCAGGTACCAAGTGGGAAAGACATTTTCATCAGGACATGAATATCGTCAAACTCCAAACAGGTCTCAATGGACATTTTTCTGAAATCAAAGAATGCAACACAGCATGGAATTCAAACACTGTTTTGGAGCTCAAAGGCATTTTAGAGATCTGACTCTTCGTTGGGCACAATTAATAGTTAAAGTCCTAGTTTTGGTTCTCTCTCTCTCTCTCTCTTACTCTCTCTCTCTCTCTCTCTCTCTTGAGACAGTGTTTCCTTATGTAGCCTTGCCTATCCTGAAACTCAACTCTGTAGACCAGGCTGGCTTTGAACTCACAGAGATAAGCCTGCCTCTGCCTCCTGAGTGCTGGGATTAAAAGCATGTGCCACTGCCAACTGGCTCTTTCTCTGCTTTTCAATTTGAGGAGAATTTCTTTCTTTCTATTTTGAAGCAGGGTCTCACTATATAGCCCTGGCTAGCCTGAAACTCACTATGTAGACCAGCCTACCCTGGAATTCAGAGAAACCCACTTGCCTTTTTTCCCTGAGTACAGGTATTAATAGTGTGTCACCATACACAGCTGATTTGGGGAAAGCTTCCTTATTTGTTTATCTGCTTGTTTAAGACAAGGTTTCTGAGTAGCCCTAGCTGTCTTGGAACTCTCTCTGTAGACTAGGTTGCCTCTGAATTCTGAGCACTGGGATTAAAGGTATGCACCACTATGCCTGGCTTGGGAAAAGCATCTTCATCTAATACTATGATTTGTTTATTTTGAAAATGGGGATACAATGGCTCATAAGAGCACTTTGCTGTTTTTGCAGAGGGCCAGGGTTTGGTTCCTAGCCTTACATGGCAATTTACAACTGTCTGTAACTCCAGTTCTACAGAATCTGATGCCCTCTGTTGGCCTCTATGAGCACCAAGCACACATATGGTACCCTGATGTACCTGCTGGCAAAACACCCATGCACATAAATAAAACAAATATATCTCAAGTAACAATAGTGAAATGAAGGAGGCAGCTGGATGTGGTGGCAGAGAGCTACCTATGAGTTCAAGGCTAGCCAGGGCTACATAGTATGACCTTGTCTCAGAAAAAAAAATAGTAATAAGTAAATAAATAAATACAGGGGAGGTAATGATAGAGGAGTTAGCAGGAATAAAGAGAAACAAGTGCAAGAATGAGTTATAGATGAGTATTATGAGCTGGCAGCAAAAACTGACAGGTATGGTAACAAAGACCTCTGATCCAGGGCTTAGGAGACTGAGTTAGAAGGATCAGAAATTCAAGGATAGCTAGTTTGAGCCACATGATGCTGTCACCAAAACAAAATAAAACAACAAAACACAAAACAAGATTGGGGTAGGGGGTTCTCTACCTTGACCTTTCCTTAGGAAATAAAGGATTTGTTCATGGTTACAAAGTCATTTAGTTTTGAGATCCATACTAGTTTGAAAGCCCAGTTTTCTCAGATGGGTGGTGTTGATGCTCACTTTTGATCTCAGCACTCAGGAGGCAGAGGCAAGCAGATCTCTGAGTTTGGCCTCTACAGAGTGATTTCCAGGTCAGCAAGGACTATACAGAGAAACCCTGTTTCAAAAAAACAAAACAAAACAACAACAACAAAAAGAATAGAAAAAGAAAAAAGAGAGAGAGAAAGAAAAGCAAACCAGGTTTTTTCCTTCTTTACTTCATGCTGTGGCCAAGCCCAAGTTAGTCTCCCTCACCTCATTGCTACCCCCAACCCATTCTTTTTTGATAGTCTAGAGTTGCTCAGGCTGGCCTTGAACCTGCTTCAGCCCCAATACAGACTTCTAAATTACTTTCTGTCCACTTGGAGACATATTCTCCCTGACCCATGCCCTCATAGGTACCTAAAGCTGGTCTCTGGGGGTTTGGAAGCCTGGAAAGTTAGCTCTGCACCTTCTTGTGTAGGGATGCCCTAGTTTTGCCTTCCTTGCCTTTGCAATTCTTGCTGTCTGCCACCTCCCTGCTCTCCCTCCAGGTCTGCTTGGCTGTTGCCCTGGTTTCTCCTCACTAAATATCTGGGCTTCTGATCATTCCCTTCAGTTCCCAGATGGACCAGTTAGCATTTCCTCCAGTTACACCCCTTATGTCCTCTAATTCAGATATCTAGACTCTGTAGAGGAAGAGAGCATTTTCTTCCTCTAGAGTTCCTAAGTAGGCTATTTCCTGCTCATCCCTTTTGTGCAGTAAGTATTCTGGTAGGTTTTGGTGTTCTAGTCAGGGAGCTGTACAAGAAGAAAGTGGAGAAATAGATTTTTCAGTGCTTTTAAGTTACAAGCTTATAAGAGCAGGAGACAGTTTCAGATAGCCATGTCAAATTGCAGGTGAGACCCAACAAACCTCCATTCAGATCATGGAAGTAGAGTAGGCAAGAAAGTCCCTAAGGAGCTCTGGTGTGAAAACCCTTAGGAGCGCCTTTCTGTCCCTTTCCTTTCTCTTTCTTCCTTCCTTCTTCATTCTTCTTTCCTTTCCTTCTTTTTTTTTTTTTTTTTTTTTTTTTTTTTGGAGACAAAGTTTCCCTATGTAGCTCTGGATTTTTCTCAAAACACACAGATATCTGCCTGTCTCTGCCTCCTGAGTGCTGAGATTAAAGTTTAGTGCCTCCATGCCCAGTCCTCTAGAAGTCCTTAAAATAGATTGTAAAAAAAGATTTATTTATTTGTATTTTATATATGATGTTTTGCCTGCATCTGTTGATATGCATCACTTTTGTGCCTGGTGGCCATGGAAGACAGAAGAGGGCATTGGTCCCCTGGCAGATGGCTGTGAGCTGCCACATTGATGCTCTGAATCTAAACTGGGTGCTTTGGGGAGGCAATCAGTGCTCTTATGCCTTAAAAGCAAACTTTAAAAACAAAAGAAAAAACTTTATTTATTTACAATTATGATTCTTATTAGTAGTAATATTTGTGTGTGCATATATGTCATAGACTAGTGGTTTTCAACTTGAGGGTCGTGACCCCTCACAGAACTATCTAATACCACCAGGAAGCAGATGTTTACATTATGATAAATAACAGTAGCAAAACTACAGTTATGAAGTAGCAACAAAAATAATTGTATGGTGGGGCTGGAAAGATGGCTCATAGGTTAAGAGCACTGGCTGCCCTTCCAGAGGACCTGGGTTCAATTCCCAGTGCCCACATGGCATCTCATAACCACCTGTAACTCCAGTTCCAGGGGATCTGATATATTCACACCAAAGCATGTAAAAAATAAATAATTTTTAAAAAAGTTTATAATTGGGTGGTAACCACAACAACTATATTACAGGGTCACAGCATTAGGAAGGTTGAGAGCCACTGTCATGGACAGTGTCTTGAAACTGGTGCTCTTCTCTCACTTATGAAAGAATGATCAAAATTTCTAATGCTTTTTGTGCCCTAAAATTTCTTGCTTCTAGTGGGTGTGGACCTTTATGGGTTTCTGTAGGAATGGACTTAGAGCAACAACATTTCCAGGTATCCAGAGCCTAAAAGGGCTCAAGAATTCACCTCCAGCAGAAAACCTTCCCTCAGCCATGGTGTGAGCAGATGGGCGGGAGGAGAAGATGCCTCTTGGGGGGTTGGGGGCGGTGTTCAGAAGAGTTCCACAATTGAACCAGCAGGGGAGTAGGACTGTAAGGCAGCGCTGAGGCTCTAGGGAAAACCTCCTATAGAGCACACGGAGGAAACATCCGGCCTATAGCAGCATTAAGAAGGCTTAATGTGTCTCAGGAGGGAAGGATGCCATCACCATAGAACCTCTAAATATGGGCACAGTGGGATCTCAGCCAAGCAGTGGCTTGGGGAAAGATGTGTCCTACCTCAAACTTAACTTGTTTGTTAAGGTTTCATTGTACATGGTGCACTGACTTGACTTAAAGTCATTTTTGTACAAATAGAAAGACAAATTCATTCCATGGTTAGTTCTAGTCATCACAAATACACTATTCCAGAGGCTCTCATGTCTCATAAAGAAATACTGAAGTTGCCCAGTGGTTCCTGAGTGGTCACTGCCCTCACATATGATAATGGTGATATTCCTGCCCACTAAGTACTTATGGTAGGTATATCACTAAGAAATACTATTTATGCTGGTTGTTTCCCCAGAGGGCTCACACAAATTAACAAGGTAACTATTATACTCATCCATCTGTTTAACAGATGAGGAAACTGGGGCATGGAGAAGCAAAGTCAACCAACCAAGCTTGCATAGGTAGTCAACAGAGTGGACTAAGGTTTGTCCAAAGCTAATCCTGAAAACTATGGCGTTGGAACCCATATGGCTAATCTTACCATATACTTTTGGGCATATCAAATGTTTGCTAAGCACATGACTGGCCCCCCAAGTTGGGCTTTCAGACTTCCACTTGTGAACACAAGTAGCCATACTATATAGTGCAAAATGGGCTTGAGTCTAAGCATCACCCAGACACAGATACCTATACCTAGCTCAGCCCCAGAGAATGAGTGCCACCAGCCTTAGGGGAAGGCAAGCATCTAGATACCTATGCTTTTGTGCTGACTCTGTCTTCGGTTGTCTGTGAGGCATTGAACAATCAGTTCCTTTTATCTCCTTATTCTATCCTGGCTTTCCACATGCTGGAGGATTTTGAGAGTATGCTGAGGTTTCCATCTAGCTGTGCTGGTGCATGTCTGTAATCAGCACACAGAAGGCAGAGGCAGGGGGATCAGGAGTTTAAGGCCAGCTTGGCTACATAGCTTGTTTCTCTTCTCCCAGAGGAAATTTGTTGGTTTAAAAAACAAACAAACAAAACCCCCAAAACATCGACTTAGCATATGCTGGTGCACATTTGTTCAGGAGCTTGAGCCAAGAGAACTGCCGAATGTTTCAGGCCAGCCTGGGCTCTAAGGTTGATTTCAGGGCTAGTCTGAACTACATAAGGAGACTGTCTCAAAACCCCAAAGTAAGTCGCAAAATTCTTATACAGTGATAGCATATATTAACAGGTATGCTAACTTGCCCATATGTGTTATCTTTGCCTCCCTTAAAACACAAACCTGAATCCCTTACAGGGCTATGTTCCAGTGTCCTCTCCGGATGAGGAGGACCGCACCCTTTAGCTAGCCTGCATTCTGACCGACATTAGCTTTCTCCCCCTGGGAGCTCTGATCTGTTCTCAGCTCAGCCCAACAATGAGAAACTTTATTCTCTTCTCCCTCAGGGGGAACCTTCACGTTTATCCAATTCATTCTCTTGCAACCCAACTCTCCAGAAAGAAGAGGGGGAAATCCCATCCCTGAGAGACGGGTCTTCAGGTCTGAGGACGTTACTTAGCAACGGCACAAAGACCAGTGAGCAAAGAAGGACTTGGAGAGAAAACTCTTGGGTAGGGAGACAGAGACAGTTTGAAAACTCCATTTCATCCAGAGAAAAGCAAGGAAAACACAAACAGATACCAAGGGGGTAACTCCCTTGTACAAGTCATCTCCTCACCTCCTGAGGTTTGCAGTCTTTCACATCCCCAGTGACCAAATGTGGGTCAGGTTTGGCTCGTGGCCGAGGTGCCCTCCATTGCCCTGGCCTGGACCATGCAGGTTTTGGCTGTCCCCCTCCACATTCCCCCCCCCCCAGCCCCTAGCACCTACCGTTCTCAGATGCGCTGGGACCTTCGCAGTCCGAGATTAACTGCTGGGGTCTCCGCTGCTTTCGCCGAGACATTCCCGAGTAGAGAGCGGTAGGAGAGGGAGGGCACCACGCACTAAGTTTTAACTGGGTGACCTGGTCGGATCACCCTCTCTAGTCTGAGGCCAACGACTGTCTTGTCCCCCAGAGCAAACCACCGCGAAGCAGAGGAATTCTCCCTTCCCAGAGATGGGCGGTGGGACTAGTGTGACTCCTTACCGACTCCTTTTCTCTCTCAATCTCCCAAGTCTAAAGAACAGACGCCCCCTCTTTTCCCCTTCAGCTTCTTCTCAACGCTCCTGCAGCTCCTATTGTAAAAGCAAAAATCCTAATCTTTCCGCACACTCTTTTCTTTTGTACCGCGGAGGAAAGGATTTAACCCTCTCCTCCCTGCTAGTACTTTGCGGCCTCACTGTGACTGCCCCTGGACTGTTTTTCTAACTTTTCTTCCAAGATCTTTGCAAGGGCTTTTTAAATTTCCCATAAGTGTGCCCCTGTGTTCGATGATGCTTAACTTCTGGGTTATAAACTTCAACACAAATTTTCTCATACATTTTGATTGTTAGGTCAAGAAGTCAGTGACTGCCAGGTGAAAATGGGAATATAGAAATTTGGTGGACTGAGTAAAGATAGACATTATAATAATTATGCAGATATACCTTTGATACCTTACATAGATCTTCATTTGTATGATGTATTTTAGCATTACGACTCTTGAAATTAAATTAGCAGGTTTTCTTTTTAATTAATTAAAAAGTTATTATTGAGCCAGGCGGTGGTGGTGCATGCCTTTAATCCCAGCACTTGGGAGGCAGAGGCAGGTGGATCTCTGTGAGTTCGAGATCTACAAGAGGGAGTTCCAAGACAGCCTCCAAAGCCACATAGAAACCTTGTCTCAAAAAACCAATAAATAAATAAAATAAAAAATTAAAAAAAATTATGATTGAGTTATTATTGAACCTTTAATCCCAGCATTTGGGAGGCAGAGAGGCAGGCAGATTTCTGTGAGTTCGAGGCCAGCCTAGTATACAAAGAGAGTTCCAGGCTGTTACACAGAGAAACCCTGCCTAAAAGAAAGAAAAAAAAAAAAAAGGTATTATTGTGTATGTGTGCATTGTCATCTCTGATATGACATGTATGTGGAGCTCAAGGACAACTTTGTAGAATCAGTTTTCTCCTTGTATCTCTATGTGGATTTGGGAGATCCAACTCTGCTTGCCAGACTTGACCATCAAGGGCTGAACCATTGTGTCATCACAGCAGGTTTTTTTTTTTTTTTTTTGCCCCCTTGCCCCTTGCTTTGTAGCTCTGGTTGGCATGGAACTCACTGTGTAGACAGGTTGGCTTCAAATTTAAAGAGATCTGCCCGCTGGAGATCCTGATTGCAGATAAATCAGAAGGTGTATGGAGGTTAGGGAACCTGCTCAAGATTATGCAAGAAACCCAGGGCATATTTTTATGTTGACAAGAATGCAGTGTGGCACTACACAGCTAATATGAAAAAATAAAGTGGTACATCTGAAGGAATTTTACTTAAAATAGCACTACTGGTGGCTGTCTCTCCCCATCCTGTCTAGGTCTCTCAGTGAAGAGGTTGCCTGTGAGAAGACAGCAGATGACTCCCTTCTGCACCTCAGCGTAAAAGCCCTAAGGAGGCTCTAGTGAATCTATGAGTTTTGTGTAATGTGTTCCCAGGTAGAAAATAACTGGTTGGGCAGGGGTGGCTCTTGCCTTTAATCCCAGCACCCAGGAGGCAGAGATATCAGTGAGTTTAAGGCCAGCCTGGTCTACAGAGCCAGATCCAGGACAGTCAGAACTACACAGAGAAACGGTGAAGGATTCTGTGTGAAGGACTTTTTTGTGGGAATCAAATTAGACCTTTAATAGTTTAGCTGTGGCTGTGCTGCAGTTTACTAGCAGAGCACTTGCCTAGGATGGTGAATGACTGGGGTTTAATCCCATCACCAAGGGGGAAAAACAAAAAAGGAATTTATCCAGCTGGGCATACTGCTGCCTACCTACATTCCTAATACTCAGGAAACTGAGACAGGATTATCTTAAATTAGGGTCAACATGGGCTGCACATAGAGATGCTTAGTCAGAAAAAAAAACAAAAACAAAACAAAACTATTTATTTATTTATTTGTTCTGTAGCCCAGGCTAGCCTGAAACTGACTATATAGTCTAGACTGGCCTGGAACTCAAAGCATTCCTCCTGCCTCAGCCATTAGAGTACTGGAATTACAGGCATAAATCCCCACACTCTAATTTTTAAAAAGTGAATTCAGCAACAGTCATAAGTATTTAGTCATCTAATATATTGTTCTTTAACTTCTCATTATGGTGTCCTACATAAGTGAGTAATATTGGGTCTAGAATATCCTAGCCATGTCCTATCTTTTAGACATTCATACTTGAATTCCCTTCTTTTAACCTTTACTCTTCTGGCTGAAGCAGGGGACCATTTGAAATGCCAGGGTCTTCAGAGCAGCGAACCTTGGGTGTAGGTTTTCCATTCTTGTCCTGACAAGTCCTGGATAGTTTGGCAAATACCGAAAAAAGGAACAAAAACAACTGGTGATGGAAGGGATGCTGGAGATGACAAGGAAGGTATATCACCCGTGGAGAGGTTTGGCAAGTCATCGTTCATTGTTTTCGCAGTTCCCAGAATCTTTACTGTTTTCTCAGATGTTTGGTGTTGGGATCCCAAATGGCTGGTTCTCTCTCTATTTTTGAAACTCCTGGGCCTCATACTTTAATGCACATTTCAATGGTTCTCGATTATCACTCGAAATGAGGACATGGAGGTAGGGGAGGTTCTGGTTCTTCATTGCAGAGGACTGTGTCCTGTTCCCCTCTTTCCATTGTTTGCATTGTTTATCTCCTTTGTGAGGAAGAGAAGGGAGAGCAGGGACACAGCACTCTGCTTTACTCACGTATCTGTCTACCTTGTAAGGGGGCAGACTTGGAGCCCCATATTTGCCCTTTCCTGAGGCTTGGCTGTCTTCATCCTTCCCTATTTCCCTCTTACTGGCCTTATTATGAAAGGAAGGGCTCTTTCCCCTCCTCTCCATTCTTCCACTCCTCCTCTTTACCACATTTTTTTTTTTCTTTTTACCTCTCCATTGTGGCCTCTTGACCTCCCTACAGAGTTACAAAAGTAGAATCCTTGAAGAGATGCTGCTGTGGGAATGTTAATGAGCCTTCCCCACAAAGGGGCAAAGACTTTACTCCACTGAATTGGAAAAAAAGCCCCTTTCAAAAGGGATTTCTGTGTGTGGTGAAGTGGAGAGGAGAGGGGAAGGGGGAGAAGGGAAAAAAAGGGGGGACAGGGGAGAAGGCGAAGAGAATGAAAGGACAGGCAGAAATGCAAAAGGAAGAGACCCTGTGAAAGAAAATGTGAAAGTAGCGATCTTCCGCCTTCAATCTGTGGCTGAATTCTTGGAAAATTAACCAAGATCTCAGTTCTTGAGACACCGAAGAGCACCGGAGATGATACACAATAGGAAAAGGGGACTTATTTCCTCCGCCATCACTGTTCCATACCTCCCCAGAGCCTGAGACCCTGGGGGAGTATTCTAGGTGAAGCTGGTGACTTTGAGATTCTTTAAGATGTTTTCTAATATTTATCAGTATCCCCAGTTTTGGTTTCCTTACTACCCATTGGTCTAATAAGGTCTAGGAATGGCTTCTAGTATTGTTAAGGTCTTTAGTTCACAAAACCAGGCCACTTTGTCATCTGTGTATAAAGGTTGTTTCTGACTTTGCGTGCTGTGGCCCCTACTCACATTCACTCATGTATCATACGTGTATGCACATATCCACATACATTCATACATAGACACATCACATACACATATACACCAATAGACTCATCATAGTACACACACACATCACACACACACACACATACACACACAAGTACCCACACATGCACAATACACATATACCATATACACAGACAGACACTCACACATAAGGAATAATGATAGAGTGTATCTGGCTTCTTCTTTGTCATTTCTTCTACAGTCCTTTTTCTGAAACTACACAGACTAAATCCCCTGTTGCTTCTTGGCAACCAGACATTACTGCCTGCTGGTTTTGCCTTTTCTTGGCTGATCTGAACACATGGCTTCCCGACCATTCTAAGTTTCCTAGAGTAAATCTCTTTAGCCTCCTCCTTTTTTTTTTTTATTTTTTATTTTTTATTTTTTTTTGTTTTTAGACGGGGTCTCACTATGCTATGTAGCCTAGTCTTGGCTATCCTGGAATTCACTAGACCAGGCTGACCTTGAACTCACAGAGATCAGCATGCCTCTGCCTCTTGAGTGCTGGGTTAAAAGCATGAGCCCTTATACCTGGTGTAATTCATCATTTTCTTAAGTAATTACTGAAATACCAAGAAACTGGGGATAAAGTAGGTCAGTTGGTAGAGTGCCTACTTATTATGCAAGAGGCCCTAGGTTTAATCCCAGGACTACATAAAACCAGGTGTGGTGGCCCATATCTGTAACCCTTTAGTATTTGAGAGGTAGAGGTTGGAGGGTCACAAGTTTAGGTGACATAGCAAATTTGAGGCCAGCCTGAGTTTCATGAGACTATATATCAACAAATGGAACAAAATAAAGACAAACAAAAACTAAGAGGAAGCGTAGGGGTCTCAGTTGTACAGTACTTGCCTCTTCCCAGGTTCTGAAAGGCCCTAAGTTCTATTCCCAGCATAGCAATAAAAGGAAACAATGGGATGAAGCAATGGCTTGGCAGTCAGTTAAGAGCACTTGCTGTTCTTCTGGAGGCCCAGGCTTGATTCTCAGCACCCACATGAGGTAGCTCACAGCTTTTGTAACTTCAGCTCCTGGGATCAAAGACCCATACTCAATTGTGTACTACCCCCACACACCCCTATGCATACGCATAATTAAAAATAATAGAAATAAATCTGAAAAAAAGAGAGAGACAGGGCTGGAGAGATGGATGGCTCAGGATTTAAGAGCATTGCCTATTCTTCCAGAGGTCCTGAGTTCAATTCCCAGCCCCCACATGGTGGCTCACTACCATCTGTAATGAGATCTGGTGCCTCTTTTGGCCTGCAGGGGCACATGCAGGCAGAACACTGTGTACATAGTAAGTAAATCTTAAAACAAAACAAACAAACAAACAAAAAAGAGCCAGCCATGGTGGGGCATGCCTTTAAGAGACAGAGGCAGGCAGATCTCTCTGAATTCTATAGGACAGCCAGGGCTACATAATAGGGAAACTTGGTCTCAAAAGACTAAAGTAAAATAAAATAATAAGGCCAAAATATGAACATGAAGCTTTATTTATTTTTATGTACATTGCTTTTTTTCCTGCATATATATCTCTCTGTGGGGGTGCCAGATCCTCTGGAACTGGAGTTATAGACAATTATGAGCTGCCATGTGGGTGCTGGGAATTGAACCCAGTTTCTGTGGAAGTATAGCTGGTATTCTCAACCACTGAGCCATCTCCAGCTCCAGCAAATTGCTATTTGTATTTGTTGTTGTTTTGAGACAGCGTTTGTCCATGTATTAGCTCTGTCTGTCCTGGAACTCATTTTGTAGATCTGCCAGCCTCTACCTCTGGAGAGCTAGCATTGAAGGTATGAGCCAACCCCCCACCTGGATTTTTTTTTTTTTCCAGTTTTTTAGAGACAGGGTTTCTCTGTGTAATAGCTCTAGCTGCCCTGGAACTTGCTTTGTAGAACAGGCTGGGATAAACTGCCTTTTAAAGAAAAATTCTAATAAATTTATTTATTATTTATTTTACATGGGCACAGTTTTCCCTCCCTCCTCTCCTCCCAGTCCCTCCACTCCTCTTCTGCTTCTGTTTAGGAAAAGGCCAGTCCCCTTTGAGAATCAACAGAACATAGCATTTCAAGTTGCAATAAGACTAAGCACTCACCATGTATTAAGGCTGAGCACTAAAACCCAGTATGAGGAGTAGGGTCCCAAAAACCAGTAAAAGAGTCAGAGACAGACCCTGCTCCCACTGTTAGGAGTTCCATAAGAGGATCAAGATCTACAAAGGTCACATATATGCAGAGTGCCTAGGTGCAAATTGCTTTATTTTTTAAATTTATTTTTTGCAAATTGCTTTTTAAAGATTTCTCTTTGTTACTTTTATTTATGTGAATGTGCGTATGAAAACTGGTGACTGCAGAGGCTGGAAAAGCTTGTCAGATCCCCTGAAGTCAGTTATAGGTAGTTTTAAGCCAATGGATGTGGATGCTGGGGTTTTAATTCTGGTTCTTTGTAAGAGCAGCAAGTAACTTCTAACCACAAAGGCAACTCTCCTACTTTGAGAAATTGCTTTTTAAAGCAAACTGATCGCTTTGTTTGACTGTCAAGAGGCTTCTTGCATACAACTTTGTCATTTGAGTAGAACATCACAGTTACAGATGCCAGAACTGTGTGAGAAAGGAGGTGACCAGGATGAGATGCCAAGAGGAGAAAATGGAGAAGTTCCCAGTGCCTTTTATTCCCTTTGGACTGGTGAGTCCCAGATACTGCAATCACACGAAGAATTTACGGAGCATTCACATGCCTGCGCTCTGCCCCAGTGCTTGATCAAGCTCTGGAGGTAAAACTCAAAGTTTAAAGAGTCTCTTAGATGTTTCTTGCAGAGTGAGGTTTGAGAGAAGTCCCCTGATTACTGGCTTCTAACTCCCAGCCTTTAGACAGTTGGAGGAGTGCACATTACTCACAAGGCACCCAGACTGCGGAGTGGAAAACCTGCTTCTCAATCGGATTGTACAACTATCAGCCCATGCTTGTCAGTGATGTTAAGGTTAATGCTCCATTAGTCATATAATTGTGATATCAAACTCAAAGTGGGATTTGTCCTAAAAGTAAAATTATAGGGCTGGAGAGATGGCTCAGCACTGGCTGCTCTTCCAAAGGACCCAGGTTCAATTCCCAGCAACCACATGGCAGCTCTCAACTGCCTGTAACTCTGTTCAGGAGATCTGACACCTTCACACCGATGCACAGAAAATAAAAAGTATTTTTTTTTAAAGTAAAATTATAGTTATGTGGAGGTTCAAGAAACCTTTTGGCATTTCATTTGATGACTCTTCTCAGGATACAACCCTGCTCTTTTTCTAGTTTGTTCATAGAAATATAGGCATCATTAGAGCCATTTTTCTAACTTCTGATGAACTAGAATGTTATGGTTCTTTAACTTGAGAAAGGACTGAATCAGGAATCTGGAAATGCATATGAGATTTCTACTGATAGCAATAATCTTCACTTTGGGTCTTTGAATATACTATCTTCTTTTAGCATTAAACTAACTTTGCAAGGGGTGCACTATGTACATAGATTTAGTTGCAGAATCTCATTTCATAAAAAGGAAGGCCATACTCATTTTGTTTTCCTTGTTCCTGCAGCATATCTTTTTTCTTTGTTTGTTTTTGTTTTTTTGGAGGCAGGCTTTCTCTGTGTAGCCTTGGCTTAAATTTCAAGACTGAAAAAAATAGATATTAGACTGGGCTGTGGTGGCATATACCTTTAATTCTAGCACTCCGGAGGAAGAGGTAGGTGCATCTCTGAGTTGGAGGCCAGCCTGGTCTACAGAGTGAGTTCCAGGACAGCCAGGGTTACACAGAGAAACCCTGCCTTGAAAAACAAATAGATATTGAACATCTACAAGGAAATAGGTTCAGTACTTTCTGGCTCAGCATTGCAGGCACTGTCATGTTGGTTGTCCTGCTAGCAAAAGTACACAAGCTGTGCAGAATAGAGGGGAGTGCCCTGTGAAGACTGCTGAATAAGAGCCTGGGCAAACAGTCTCACTAGATGGCTGCCCTAGCCTCTCTTTCAGGTGGCAGTTGCCATGGTATTTTAGGGGAAGATCAAGGAGGGTCCTTCAGAGTCTTGTCTGGTATTCCTTTTCATAGTTCATTTTGTTAGGGATGGCAGGAATTTAAACAACATTCCAAAGAGGAAGGATAGGGCTCCCCTTTGCTTTCCTTTAGACACCAGAGAAACTGGTGTTTGTAGAGCAGAGAAGAAAGGTAATGGAACAGGAAAGGGAGGGTGTGGGGGAAGGGCTGGGAAGGTGAGGATGTGTGTGTGTGTGTGTGTGTGTGTGAGAGAGAGAGAGAGAGAGAGAGAGACAGAGACAGAGAGAGACAGAGAGTTTGTGAAATTATAAGGACTATTTGTTAAAATTCTGGGATCCTAGGGTTGCCCATTAGTACGAAAATCAAAGCCTGGGGTCAGGAACAAAGAGGCAACAGGATAGTGGGAAACCCAAACCCCTAACAAAGCCTTCAGAGAGGAGAGTAAACCAGACAGACAGAAGGGTCAAGTGTCAGAGGCACGCTCTTGGAGCAGCTAGGGCATATACTGAAGTATGTTTGAAATTATGAGTCACTTTTTCTACACAACTTTAATCCCAGCAGAGGCAGGCAGTCTCTGAGTTTGAGGCCAACCTGGTCTACAGTTCCAGTTTTAAGAGAACCAGGGCTACATAGAGAAACCCTGTCTTGAGAGAGAGAGAGAGAGAGAGAGCGAGAGAGCCAGGTATTGGTGGTACATGGCTTTAATCCCAGCACTCTGGAAGCAAAAGCTGGGTTTGAGGCCAGCCTGGTTTACACAGAGAAACCCTGTCTTGAAAAACAAAACAACAAACAAACAAAAGTCTTTAAAAAAAGATGGAATAAACTGAGAAAATACTCCACGTTAACCTCTAGCTTCCACAGGCACGTACACATGTACTCATGCAACACACACACACACACACACACACACACACACACACACACACACACACACCAGAAACAGGAACAAGTAGGAGCAAAGCAGATGGCAACTTAATTTCTTGGTCCTTTTATGGTGGAAGGTCCATCCAAGTCCCCTCCCCTATCTCTCTCCAAACCTCTCAGAATGCCTGCCATGTGACGACCCCTCCCCCAGAGATGCTCAAGACCACTCCCACAGGGTATTTAAACTGCTTCCCAGTTTTCCTGGTCTCTCTTTTCTCTCTGGGGGCCTGGAAGGCCACTCTGGAATGTTGTATCCATTAAGCTTGGACTTTTTCTAATTTGGTTTGTGTTGGTCTGATTTGGATTGCTGCATTGGTGGAGAGGTTTATCCGGGTGTAGAAACTTTTCAGTCCTCTCTAGAATTTACTCCTTTTCTTCAACATTGTGGGGTAATAGTAACAGCTAATTAATTAAGCTATTGTTCATTCATTAATCTGTCAGATAATTCATTCCATTTTAGAAACCACTCCTAGGAAAGGGAGCCCTTGGTAACTATTTAAGTATTGAAAAAATAGTACTGGGGATTGAGTTTTAGATTGAGGTTTTAAGTTCCTGCTAAGAGCATTAGACCCTGTATGAGACAGGGTTGTCTAGAGAAACAATGGCCAGAATGGGTTTGTTTATTTATATAAAGATGGGATATATAGAGAGGCTTACAGGCTGTTGTCTGACTATCCAACAATGGCTGCCTCCTATCCAGGAATCCAGTAGTTGTTTGGTTTATAAGGATAGATGTCTCACTGGTCTTCAATAATTGTTGGAATCCCAAAGAAGTAGACTCTAATGCCAGTGAAGGAATGGGCTTGCCAGAGAGAGTGAGGGCAAGCAGGCCAAGAGCAGTTACTTCCTTATTTCTATGTCCTTTACATAGGCTGATATCAGAAGGTGCAGCCCAGGTTTAAGGTGGATTTTCCTACCTCAAAAGATTCGGATTAGGGTGGCTTCAACTGATTCAATTAAAAAAAAAAATCTTTCACAGGTATATCCAGGTGCTTGGGTTTTAGTTAATTCCAGATGTAGGCTACCAAGAGTAGCTATTACAGTCCCTTGCCCTTTCTCATGCCCTGGCCTTCTAGCTGATCCCCTTTTTTCTTTCCAATTTAGTAATCCTACTTTGTGTGTGTGTGTGTGTGTGTGTGTGTCTGTGTATGTATGTGAATGTGAATGTGTGTGTGAATGTATGTGTGTCCCAGTGAGTTTGATTAGGGTTGCTTATGGAGCATGGATGAAGGGTTTGGTTTGGGGGATGATAACTAGTAAATCTATAACAATGTAAAACAGATTATGTTCTTTTGAATATTATGTAGAGTTTCTGTTTTGTTTGTTTTGTTTTCTGGGACAGGGTTTCTCTGTGTAGCTTTGGAACCTGTCCTGGAACTTGCTTGGTAGAGCAGGCTGACCTCAAACTTACAGAGATCCGTCTGTCTCTACCTTCCCAATGCTGGGATTAAAGGTGTGTGTCACCCTGGCTTCTATAGTGTAGTTTTTAAGCATTTCTAACTTTTTCTCCAGTGTTGGACATGGAAGCCAGTACTTTGTTCATTATCATACACTCTACCACTGAGCCTCTCTCCTAGCAGTATGCAGCTGTTTTGTAATTGTTTAGACTTCAGTTTTTGTTTGTTTTGTTTTGAGATAGTGTCACTATGTAGACATATCTGGTCTAGAATTGGCTTTGTGTAAACCACGCTGACCTCAAATTTACAGATTTTGGCTTGCCTCTGTCTCCTTAACATCACTTTTTTTTTGTTTGTTTTTATTGGCACAATCTTGTAAGTATTGTTTTAATACAACTTAATGATGATAATAATAATTTATTATTGTTATTATTTTTGAGACAGTCCCAGACTGGCTTCAGTCTTACTATTCAGTCAAGCATGACATTGAACTTTGGATCCTTTTGCTTTTACATCAGAGTGCTAAGATTTTAGGCTTCACTGTCACTCCAGGTTTTATTGGGGTTGAGAGTTGAACTCAGCTCTTCATGAATGCTACATAAATTCCATGAATTGAGCTACAGCTTCAGCCTCTAATGTCCATATTATAAGAAATGAAAGCAGCCAGGCAATGGTGGTTCCTGTTTTTAATCCCAGCACTCAGGAGACAGAGGCAGAGGCAGAGGCAGAGGCAGGTAGATCTCTGCGTTCAAGGCCAGCCTGGTCTACAGATCGAGTTCCAGGACAGAGAAACCCTGTCTCAAAAACCAAAACCAACCAAACAACAAACAAAAAGGAAAGCATCTGGATTGGCAGGAGCATCTCTGTGAGTTTAAGTGGGGGCAGCCTGGTCTACATAGTGAGTTCTAGGCCAATCATGGTTACAGAGTGGAGATCCTGTCTCAAACAAAACAAAGCAAAACAACACCCCTCACCAACCAACTAAATGAAAACCCAAAAAACAGGAGGAAAGGAAGATAAAGAGGGAAGCAGAGAAAAAGAGAAAAGAGGCTAAAGCGACTTCAGCTGCAGAGCAATAGCTCAGCATCACAGGCCCTGAGTTCTGTCCTCAACACAGGAAGGCAGGCATTGAAAAAGGCATCTAGGCCTCTGACTAAGAGCAAAACTAGACTAGCTGCTGTGATTTTTAACAGTGTAACAACTCCAGCACCCAGTCACCACCACCACCAGTTAGCATCAGGTGAGAGTGCTGGATGTCACACCCACAGAGTGAGCATTGAATGAGTGAGAGCTGTTGTTAGCTCATTTCATGACCACCAGCACTTATCCCACTCAGGGATACTTGCATATATACTTCTGAGAAACCAGGGGTACCCTCCCTGTAAGCAGGTAGAGAACACTTTTGGAGGTATTCCAAAGGGCAAGAAGAAATTCTGGAGGCAGTGACAGTTGGGAGAAGAGAGCAGGATGGCTCTTTTACCCAGGCTGCCCTGGAACTCACAGTGTAGCCCAGGTTGATCTTGAACCAAAGGCAATTTCCCTGCCTCAGTCTGGCTTTGATAGCACTTGTGGATAGGGTAGCTGGGACTTGGGGAAGTAGACAGGTGAGGAGAAGGCAGTGGATTAGAGACCAGACATGATGTGGGGCAGATTCAATGACCTGATTATGTGGCTGTGAGGTTTGGGATCCCACCCTCTTTATCTTGTTCAGCAACTTTCACTATTTTTTAGTTGAGTGTGTTGTGTGTGTTAATTAGTGTGAGTCTGAAAGAAAAGAGGATGAAGAAAGCCCTTGGAAAATAGGTATGTTATGTAAGAGAAAGTTTTTCCCCCCATAGCTTATCATCATCTCTACAGATAGTCACCATTCTCCTATATATTGGCTTAAAGTAATAAGTCATAAATTATGGAACTGAGGGGCTGGAGAGATGGCTCAGCGGTTAAGAGCATCGACTGCTCTTCCAGAGGACCTGAGTTTGATTCCCAGCACCCACATGGCAGCTCACAGCTCCAGTAATAATGCACATAAAATAAACCAAGTAAATTATTTAAAAGAAATTATGGAACTGAAACACATTTAGTCACAAGCAGCTTGGCTTACATTTAAATTTAAATTGCCACCACTTTTCACCTTCATGACCTTAGGCATTTTATTTAACTTCTCTGGGTCTTAGTTTCTTCCTATGCAAATTCAGGCCATTAGCACTTACTTTGTAGGATTGTGGTGGAGGTTTAACAGAATTCAGTGAAAACTTTTGGCCTAGGGCCTGGCAGTCTTCCAAACTAACAGCTTCTGTTGCTAACCTCACTTTGCTGTCCTTGGAAGGCAACAAATGGGTCCTCTCATCCTTAGGGAAAGGAAAGTTCACTCCTAGCTGCAGAAAACACTGCTTAGATTAAAGGCAGATCACAAAGACATCACACTTGGAAATCTGTTGTTATTTGTGTGTACAGTGTCTACAGTCAATGTCAGGGGTCCAGTGTACTCACTAAACTGATTTTCCTATTCTGGCTCAGAAGGTGATTTCTATCATTGACCAAGAGTTTATTGGGTCTACTGGGTACTTTAGTGGCTGGCCAGACAGTCCGTGAGAGCTAAAGAACAAAACAACTACTTTTCAAAAAAATGTGTGTGTGTGTGTGTGTGTGTGTGTGTGAGAGAGAGAGAGAGAGAGAGAGAAGAGAGAGACCCAAACAACTGAACCAAGCCCCCACAAAACTAAGCCAAATACCAAATCTCCCCCCCTTTTCTTTTTTGTGCCAAAGAGCATTATCTGCCTTCACAGGTCTCTGTGCAGCTTCCCTACCAGGCCTTCTGTGGCCCTAGGCATCTCTGGTTCAATTTACCACGTTCTCTCCAGTTTTCAGTGATTGCTATTTCTGCTGTTGCTCAAAAGCCTGGAGGAGGGTAAAAGCCTGTCAAACACGGATTCCTATGGAAACCAAACACTGCGTGGGGAGAAGGAGGAATAGGCTTGCATTTGCCCTGCATTCTCTCTAACTTTCTCAAAGTGCATTTAGAAGGGGCTAAAGCCGACTTCGTCAGCATGCTCAGTGAATAGATGGAAGGCAGTAGGACATTGCCACCTGGTGGTAGAAATGTCAAACTACCACCCAGAGAAGACCTAATTAAAGCAAAGATCTGAGGTTTCTGTGTTTTGCCTAGGAAAGAGTAGCTGATACATTTAACTCATTTTCCTCAGCATAAATTATTCTAGGATTTAAACATTGTATTAAGGGCTGGAGAGATGTCTTCGAGGATAAGAAGGTGTATTGCTCTTGCAGAGGACTTGAATTCTGTTCCCAGCACACTCACTGGACAGCTCACAACTGGCTGTAACTCCAGCTCATGGAGATCTAAGGCCTCTGCCTTCCATGGACACCTCCACTTACATGCACATACCCCAACACACACGCACACACACAGGCACGCACACACACATACACGCAGAGCTAAAATATATTAAAGAGTTTTTCTTTCTTTCTCTCTCTCTCTCTCTCTCTCTCTCTCTCTCTCTCTCTCTCTCTCTTTCCAGACAAGGTTTCTCTGTGTAGCCCTTGATGTCCTGGAACAAGCTCTATAGACCAGGCTGGCCTCAAACTCACAGAGATCCACCTGCCTCTGCCTCCTGAGTGCTGGGATTAAAGGTGTGCACCACCACTGCCTGGCCTGATGACTTCTTTTCTAATGAAAAATCTTTTGGGGGTGTGTGTGGAGGGATGCTGGGGATCCCACCAAGACTTTTGTGTCACTGAACTGTACTCTGTCACATCAGAATTGCCTATCTGAATGTCTCCATGTTACAACTGCTGTGAAATCCAATAGCCAGCTGCGCAGCACTGTCTGTCTTCCCTCCACATCTCTTTGGGAAGTAGCCTTTGCTAGCTCTGCCTCCATGTCCAGCTATTCTGAGGTATGCTAATTAGGAAAAAAGGAGCATATGGCCTTGTGGCACAGGCCTATAGTAATAACCTTTGGAGACGTTAAGGTAGGAGGGTATAAATCCAAGGTCAGCCTACATTACATAGTGAGTCAAGGCCAATCAGAGCAACTTAATGAGAAACCGACTAAACAGAAAAAGTACAAGCAGAGCTGGCATTGCATTGTTCACATGGAACCAGCCTATCTATTCACCCACAGATGAGTGGACAGAGTGGGAGAGAGAGCTGGCTGTGTTGGCACACACCTTTCGTTCCAGCACCTGAGAGGCAGAGGCAGGTGGTTCTCTGTGAGTTTGAGGCCAGCCCAGTCTACACAGCGAGCTTCAGGATAACCAGGGTTACATAGAGAGACCCTGTCTCAAACAACCAACCAAACAACCACATATGGTAGATATGCACAATAAAGTTTTATTCAGCTATGAGGAAAAGGTGAAATTATGACATTTGCAGGGAAATGGTTGAAGCTGGATATCACCGTTAGATAAAATAAAGACTCACAAAAACAACCATTACATGTCTTTTTCATATACAACGTTTAGGTTTAAATTTTTGGGGAAGGGAAGGACAGAGTGTGATAGACATGTGGTATAAAAGCAGAAGGCAATTGGCAGTTTGTGGAGTTGGAAGGGGTAAGAGGGAGAGATAGGGAATGGAGAAGGCATGGGATGCTAATGAGTTTAGGACTGAGCCAAATGTGCTGGCACACACCTTTAATCCTAGCACTGGGGAGGCAGAGACAGGTGGAGCTCTTTGAGTGTGATGTCAGCCTGATTTAGCCTCTCCTTTTCTCTCTCCCCTCTCTTTCTCTCCACCCTCTTTCTCTCTCTTCCTCATTTCTTCTCCCCTTCTCCTCTCCTTCTTCCTCTTTTGACAGGGTCTCACTATGTGGCTGGTTTCTACCTCTCAAGTAATGGGCTTAAAGACATGCATCACCACTCTCCCCCCCCCCCATTTTTAAATGATTTATTTATTTGCTATGTACACAGTGTTCTGTCTACATATATGCCTGCATACCAGGGGAGGGCACCAGGTCTCATGATAGATGGTTGTTAGTCACCATGTGGTTGCTGAGAATTGAACTCAGGACTTCTGGAAGAGCAGCCAGTGCTCTTAACCTCTGAGCCATCTCTCCAGCCCCATATGTGACAGAAACTTTCCTTCCTTCCTTCCTTCCTTCCTTCCTTTCTTTCTTTCTTTCTTTCTTTCTTTCTTTCTTTCTTTCTTTCTTTCTTCCTGTTGGTTGGTACATTTTAGTTTCTCTGTGTAACAGCCCTGGCTGTCCTAGAACTAGTTTTGTAGACCAGGTTGGCCCCGAACTCACAGAGATCCATCTGCCTCCTGAGTGGTGGAATTAAATTTGTGTACCACCATGGCCTGGCATGAAACCCAAAAACAAATGACACAACAAAACCACTAAAACAATCAGTTAGGGCTGGAGAGATGGTTCAGAGATTAAGAACACTTTGCTGTTCTTACAGAGGACGTGGGTCTAGGTCTCAGCTCACACTGTGGCTCACAACCACCTGTAGCCCTAGTTCCAGGGAATCTGATGCCTCTTCTTACCTCCTTGGGCATCAGGCCAGACATATATGTAGATAAAACACCCGTATGCATAAAATAAATAAATAAAAACAAAACCACCACCACCAACAAAAAAAATCCCAGAATTTGGGTGGCAGAAGCAGGTAGATCTCTGTGAGTTCCAGGTCAGCCTGGTCTACAGAGTCAGTTCCAGGTTAGCCAGGACTACACAGAGAAACCCTGTCTTGAAAAGAAACCAAAACCAACCAACCAGCCAACCAACCAAAGAGAAACAAACCAAAACAAAAAACCAAACCAAACTAAAAAACAAAACAAAACCCCCCCAAAACCACCAGAACCTTCTTTTAACAAATCTATCAAACAAACTAACATAGTAGGACTGTAGCTCAGCAGTAGAGTGCTTGCCTAGCACAGGCAAGAATCTCAGTTTATTCTTCAGTAAAGTGACAGATAAATAAGAGGAAGAAAAGTGAAAGCTGGGTGTGACAGCACACAACTTTGATCTCAGCACATGGGAGGCAGAGGCAGGTGGAGCTGTCAGTTCAAGGTCCTCTTGATCTACAAAAATGGGTTCCAGGCTACTGTGGGCTACATAGTGAGACTGTGTCAAAAACATAAAAATAGACAACAACAAGCCAAACAGACAAGAAACAAATTAAAAAAAAAAAAAGAAAGAAAAATGGATTAGTTCTGACATATTGACATGAAGGACTGGGTGCCATCGGCTAGAATGTGAGAAGGACAAAGCATGCTTTAGAATGATGTATATGGCTTGATTCTATATTAGAAAAAGAAAAATGACCTAGGTATTCTCATTGGTGGTGTTGTTTGCTTTCAGGCACAGAGAAAGTTAAGGAATCCTGCAATAATCCTTCACTGTGGTTTATGTTGGATGATGTTTAGATTATTTAAATTCTTTAGTATTAAATACATTACAATGTGCATTCACTACTTTTGTAACTTAAAATTTGTGGGTTTGAGAGATTAATGACAGTGATGTAAAAGAGAAAAACAACAATAATATCAGAGGAAGCCTGTGTCTCTGTGTGTAAAACAGGAGGGATTAAGGACAAGCCATGCCAGAAAAAGAATGACCAAATAGGAAAACGGACCCTGAAGGAAACAGGGATTTGGTAAAGAGACTTTAAAGTCATTGGACACTTAGAAGTTTAATGAGAACTTTCAGAGAAATTAAAGAACCTACTAAGACATGGGTCATGAATAATGATAGTACACATAATTATAAGAGAATAAGAAAGTGCTTGGTGTAGGGGATATAGTTTAGTAGTAGAAGAGTTGGCCAGCATGGGCAAGGCCTCAGTTCTATCCTCACTACTGAAAAGCAGGGAGGGACAAGAGTCTGTTAAAATGAAAATTTCAGTAGACAAGAAAGATGAACCCAGATAAAGAAATATTCCAGGACACAGAATAAACTAAAGCAAAAGTGGACCAGGTGGTGGCACCACAGCTTTAATCCCAGCACCTGGGAGGCAGAAGTGGTGGATCTTTGGGAGTTCAATACCAGCCTAGTCTACACAGGAAGTTTCAGGACACATGGGTACATAGAGAGACCCAGTCTCAAAAAGCAAACCAAAACAAAACAAAGAGCAAAAAGAAAAGAAAAACAATGTCAGAAATGGCTTATACAATTAAAAAAAATCTCTAAACCCAATGTTTGATTAATAAACATTTCAGGAAGAACAAAGGCCATAGAAGGAAAGAAATGATCAAGGATATTATAAAAACCATTCAAACCTGAAGTGACACATGCTTTTATTTGTTCATTTGTCTGTATTACATTTATTTTGTGTGTGTGTGTGTGTGTGTGTGTGTGTGTGTGTGTGTGTGTGTGTGTGTGTATGAGTCATGGTGTACAGATGTAGCTTCCTTAAACTCTTTGAAAGTTCTCATTAAACTTCTAAGTTGCCAATATGGAGGTAAGAGGACAACTTACGGGAATTTGTTCTCTCTCTTACCATGTGTGTCTCAGTGTCAAACTTCAGTTATGGAACTTGATGGCAAGTGTCTTGGCCTGTATGTATGTATTTATTTTTGTTGAGAAAGGGTCTAGGCTGCCCTCAAAAACCTGATGACACTCTCCCTCTTGACTGTTGGAATTACAGGTGTGAGCATCCATGCTTGGCTTCAGACATGCATTTATTTTGTTTTATTATTATTATATACTACATAGTCTAGGCTAGCCTTAAACTCACTAGGTAGTGGTGATAATTTGACTGCAATTGGTCACCATAATCTCTTAGGGAGTGGCACTATTAGTAAGTGTGGCTTTGTTGGAGTGGGTGTGACCTTGTTAGAGGAAGTGTGCCACTGTGCTTAAGATACTGCCCAGTGTCTCAGTTGACTTCCTGTTCCCTGAAAGCCAAGATGTAGCAGCCCCATGTCTGTCTGCACACCATCATGCACCCCACTGTAAGGATAATGGACTGAGCCTCTGAAACTGTAAGCCAGCCACCCAAATTAAATGTTTTCTTCATAAGAGTTGCCATCATGGTGTCTTTTCACAGAAATAGAAACCCAAACTAAGACAGTAGTCAAGCATGACTTTGAACATCTGATTCTCCTGCCACCACATCATGAGTGATGGGATTATGGTTGTCTACCACTATGCCTTATTTTTTGTGTAATGCTGGGGGATCAAAACCAGTGCTAAAGATCAAGTATTTGAACAAAAAAATGCTTCTACCATCCTAGTTGGTTGCTCAGATAACTCGGGTGTTTTTGAGAGCTGTGTTAGGGCTGAGAAACACATCCTAAATACATATTGTGTGTGTGTTGTGTGTTGTGTGTATGTATCAGAGAGAGAGAGAGGGAGGGAGAGAGAGAGAGAGAGAGGGAGGGAGGGAGAGAGAGAGAGAGAGAGAGAGAGAGAGAGAGAGAGAGAGAGAGAGGTGGAGCTTGTTCTGAGGGCAAGTGTAAGAGTCAAGTAGAATTGAGTGGCTCACAGTTGACAATTGGTAGCAGAATAGGGACACATTGTAATACCATTGAAAGAACTGAATTCCAGTAGTTTGACGAGGTCTTGATTTCAGCCTTGTAAGACTGCAGAGAATTAAGTCATGCTTGGCTTGACCTGTGCAATGGTGAGCAAATAAATAGATGTATGATAAACAGCAGAGCGTGTAGTAGTTTAGTAGGTAGGAATAGAAGATGAGTATATTGCCTATCATGTTAAAGTAAGCAAAAGAGTTTCATGTAGTTTTTGAGGCTTCACACAGTCTGACCCTTGCCTGTACCTGCAGTATGACCATCTGTCTGTTCCCCAGGTCCTGTCTTCTAACTAGTCTCCTTTCAAACACATGATAGTGGTTTGAAAGAAAAGGCTCATGTATTTGGGTCGTTGGTCTCTGGTTGTTGATGGTGTCCATGTATTTGGGTCCTTGGTCTCTGGTTGTTGATGGTGTCCATGTATTTGGGTCCTTGGTCTCTGGTTGTTGTTGGTGTCCATGTATTTGGGTCCTTGGTCTCTGGTTGTTGATGGTGTCCATGTATTTGGGTCCTTGGTCTCTGGTTGTTGTTGGTGTCCATGTATTTGGGTCCTTGGTCTCCAGTTGTTGATGGTGTCAACAGAACTGATGAAGCCATTAGAATATGGGGCCTTGCTGGTGGGATGTAGGCCACTCATTGGTGGTGATCTCTGAGTGTTTATAGCCTTGGCCCACTTCAGTTTGCTATATCTCTGCTTCTGTGTGTAGTTGAGATGGTCTTTCAGCTTCTTGCTTTGGCTGGTATGCCCCCTGCCATTATGGGTATTAACACTCTGGAACAATAAGCTAAATTCTATCTTAAATTGCTTCTTGTCATGGTTTTTTTTTTTTTTTTTGAAGACATGGTTTCTCTGTGTATCTCTGGCTGTCCTGGAACTCGCTCTGTAGCCCAGGCTGGTCTTGAACTCAGAGAGATTGGCCTGCCTCTGCCTCCTGAGTGCTGGAATTAAAGGAATTCACCACCATGCCTAGCCTGGTCATGGTATTTTATCACAGCAATGAAAAGTAATTGTAAGCAAGGCACTAAATCCCTCCTTGGATAGAAAGACAATTTATTTGGGGAATTAAATTGCTATGCTGTCTCTCCGGGGGAGAATGGTGGGTGAGGGGAAAAACTTTTTTTTTTTTTTTTTTTTTTTTTTTTTTAAGGGGACAGGAATCTGTGGGAGGAGAGATGCAAGCCAGAGCAGCCCAGGGTATAGCATGGAGCTTTGATCTGTAGCAGGCTGTTTGGGAACTAGATACCCTTGTTTGAGATAGTTGATCATTGGGGTGGGTAAGGGAAGTAGTGGCTTTCCTGCTAAACAGAAACCCACCTCAAGGAATGCTCAGTTTAGGCCTCTTACTCAGTAACAACCCTTCTGTTTACGCAATCAGAGTCCTTCTGTTTAAGATATTGTTACCAGCACTGCCAGTTTTGGGGTCCAATTTGGACCTAATAGTAACTAAAAGAGAAATTGGTACCACATGGGGTTATCGTGATTCTGATCATATCACTATTTTAGAAAAATTTGGAAGTTTGGAAGTTTGGACTTGAATGGATCATTCAAGAAGGAGTTTGGAAGACAGTGATGCTGAGAGTAATGTGGACTGTGGGGACCTGGCTAGTGAAGTTTCAGATGGGATAAGGACTCCATTAGTAACGGAGATAGATATTATCCATGTGATATTTTTGTAAAGAATATGGCTTCATTCTGCCTCTGTCCTGAGAATCTGCCTGAGGCTAGAGAAACTGCAATGGACCAATTTCTTTGATAGAGGAGATTTCAAGGTAGCTTAACACTGAGCTAGTGGTGATGAGGGATGTCCTCTGTAAATATGTTTTTCTTATTGGTTGATGAATAAAACACTGTTTGGCCAATAGAGGCAGGAAGATAGGCGGGGCTAGGAGATGAGGAGGAGAATTCTGGGGAAAGTAGGCAGAGAGAGACTGCCAAGAGAGCCATGTAGCAGAGGAAGATTAACAGGTCTGGACCCTTCTCTGGTAAGTAAGACCAAGGGGAAATACTTAGGTTAATAGAAATGGGTTAATAATTAAGACAGAGCTAGCCAACAAGAAGCCCTAGCCATTGTTCAACAGTCTGAAGGGTGACATGACCTGGTGGGACAAGAAAATGCCAGCAACAGTTGTGGAATGGTTGTCATGGTTGATTGCTGTCATGCACACAACAAAACAACAAATAGTGCAAAAGGAAATAAGAAACGTAATTTAACCAGATGGCGGTGGCATATGCTCTTAAGTCCAGCATTTGGGAGGCAGAAGATCTCTGTGAGTTCAAGGCCAGCCTGGTCTATAGAGTGAGTTCCAGGACAGCTAGGACTACACAGAGAAACCCTGTCTCAAAAACAAAACAAAGCAAAACAAACAAACAAGCAAACAAACAAAAAGGGATTTTGAGAGGAGAGGAAGGAGCACTAGAGAACATAAGACTGAAGTGAAGTCATGTGTGGAAAAAGAGGCTGCAGTTGTTAAAAGGTGGCAGCTCCTGAACAAGAAACCTTCTGCTCTGCACTGAATAGAACTGTGGGGAAGTGGCATCAGGGCAAGACTCCACCCAGCTAAAGCCACAGCCTGTGAAAGAGAGCCTAAGGTTTCCTGATCTGAGAAATAAGCAGCACAAGAGCTGATGCAACTATGGTTCAAGGGCCAGGGTCCATCCCAAGCTGGCAGCCATCCTTGTCACTGCCATTCATGTGGTACTGGTTTGGGAGGTGTGAAAGCTTAATCCTGGGAATTTCATATAGTTATATTTTAAAAACAAAAATTGCTATATTATGGAAAATTTCAAGAATACATGAGTGAATCATAAAATGAGTCTTTTTTTTCTTTTCTTTCTTTCTTCCTTCCTTTCTTTTCTTGAGACAGGGTTTCTCTGTGTGGTCTTAGCTGTCCTGGAACTCAATCTGTAGACCACACTGGCCTTGAACTCACAGAGATCTGACTGCCTCTGCCTCCCGAGTGCTGGCACTAAAGGTGTGAGCCACCACTCCTGGTTTCTGAGTCTATTAACACACTTTCATGAATACAGTATGACTGGCCTTTTTCTTTCTCTCCTCTCTTTCTCTGCAGCAGGTGCCTGCCGTCCAGGCTATTCTTGAAGTTGTGACAATGCTCCTGCCTAGACTTCCAGCGTGCTGCAGTCACAAGCACACACTATCACACTCACTTTCTTATTCATGCTCTGTAAGTGATGAGATTAAGTTATGAGCCACCACCCCTGCCTCTTTTTATTTAGCAATGGTGTGCAGTGTGTATGAAGAAGGTTATACTTTTTAAGGATGAATAATATTTCACTGTATGATGCAGTAGTACTTTTTCATCAGGACTTCCAGTCCACAAATATCGACATGGAGATTTGGCCTTTAGTCTTGCCTCAACTAGCTCTTATAACTTAAATTAACCCACTTATATTATCTACGTTCTGCCACATGGCATTACCGCTCTTCCATCTTGCACCTCCTGTTTCCCCTCCCTGTCTGGCTGACAACTTCACTTTTCTTTTTCCCAGAGTTCTCTCTTTGCCCAGAAGTTCTGCCTATACCTCCCACCTTGCTATTGGAAAGTCAGCTTTTTATTACACCAATCATAGCGATACGTCTTCACACAGTGTACAAATATCTCACAACAGTGTGGATATACTGCATTTCGGTTACCCACTCACATTCGTTTGTCTAAGGAACTTGGCTTGCTTCCATCTTTTGGTACTTCTGAATAATATTCCTGTGATCGGGTATATATAGACATTTCTTAGAGATGTTCTGTTCAGTCATTTTGAGTTGGTATGCAGGAATGAAAATCATGAGTTATATTTCAAATCTATTTTTTAGTTCTCTAAGGAACCTCCATATTGTTTTCCATAGCGCACCATTGTACATTCTCACATTCTCATTGTATATGTGGTCCAGTTTTCTTTTTTATTCAAATCAGGGTTTCTCTGTGTAATGAAAGACCCACAGAGCGTGGACCTTCACGCTCCCACTCAGGAAAGGTGACACCCCAAATCACTCACGAGAAGCGGTCTTGATGTAAAAGCATGAAGTCTTTTATATTCCAAGTGCACTGGGGTCCACAGTCTTACGCAGGGGTAGAGGACTGAGGACCCTGAATACAGAATTGAGACAGCTTTTATAGGGTTACAACAAAGCCCGCACATCTTAAACCAATCATCTCATAGCATCCAGAGCCCACAGTGGGGACCAATCAATTTAAACCATCCAAGCCGGTACTTGTGGGCTCTGTTTTGCTAGAGACAAGCAGAGACTCATGCTGCTCCTTTAAGGGAGTCCTCCTGACTCAGCATAAGGGCAAAAAACCACACACTCTTTTAAGAAGCCCTGCTAACAATTGAATGGTGTGTACAAGAGCTGGCAGTGGCAGTGACCACATCTCCAAGCCAGCAGCATGCTGCTTGATGGCAGAATAGACAAGACAGTGAGCATAGCTCTCACTGCTGGCAGTAAACATACCCCTGCCATATTGGAAAGCAATGTTGTTTAGTAGATGAAAGACTCGTGGCCAGGAAAAGATAAAGATTTACAGTAAAGACATATTAAGATAAAGAAAAACCTCTAAAGGTTTACAGTGTGTTTTAAAATATACATAGGCTTGGGAGAGAAAAAGAAACAGGATAAAGTGATTTTAAAAAATAAAAATAAAAAGTTAAGAGAGTAGCTGGATGTGGTAGCATACAGTTTTAATCCCAGTACTCAGGTGGTAGAGGCAAGCAGATCTCTGTGATTTCAAGGCCAGCCTGGTATACAGAGAGAATTCCAGGATAGGCAAAAGTCACACAGAGAAACCCTGTCTCAAAAAATGGAAAAAAAAATAGAAGTAGAAGAAATAGAGTAATAAAAAAGCCATGTGAAGATGGAAAGCACACAGAGAGTCTGGATACCATATGCTATTGTGTGGTCTTTGAATTACTCGATCGCTAAGGAAGAAACAACACTGCTAAAATACACTTCATTATCAATGCTGCTGAATTAATCCAATATATATTTTAAAAATGCCTTGACTTCAAAATTTAAACCTAAGGACAGGTTACTGAGAAAAAGAATTTCTGTTTTTGTTTCCACAAAAATGAAAAGCTGTGGATTCCTTCCAGACTAACATGGTTTGATCAAGCCAGACCCCCTGAAGCAATGTTCCACGTGATCCAACATTCAAAACAGCTGGGACAAGGCAGCCTTGCAGAGCACTACAGCCAGGATTTCTGCATCTTCTAAGGATCCCCAAGACAGTGCCCTCTACCAGCAGGAAGCAGTTTGGAAAGAACAACATCCAAATTCCCAAGTATTGTCTATAAATGTTTGTTTTAATCTAAGTAGGGTAGGTTATAAATGGTTAATGATCACAACCTTTTTAAAGGTAAAAAGGGGATTATGGTATAGAAATGAATGCTTTGTTTTGGAATGGATTTTCATTTATTGATACAAATTTTAAGGTCAATTTTGTGATATGTCTATTTCTCCTCTTGTTTAAGTATTGCGTTTATATAGCTCATTTAAAAATGTAATGTATAATTTCATACAGATTTAGACAGTTACTTATAATAGTCAAAACTTTTTAAGTTATTTAGGTTTTCCACATATACAGAGATATATTTCAAATACATAGGCATTCTTCAAACCTTTGAAAGACCTACAGAATATGGCATTTAAAATGGTTTTAAGGAGGCTGGAGAGATGGCTCAGAGGTTAAGAGCACTGGCTGCTCTTTCAGAGGTCCTGAGTTCAATTCCTAGCAACCACATGGTGGCTCACAACCATCTGTAATGAGATCTGGTGCCCTCTTCTGGCCCACAGCTGTACATGCACATAGAACACTGTATACATAATAAATAAATAAATAAATCTTAAAACAAAAAAATAAAATGGTTTAGAGTTTTTCATGACTATAAGACACAACTGCTCCTGACAAAACCAATTACATCCAAGAGGAAGATGGGCACAGAAGAAACTTGTTATGGAGTTTGCTTTTGATATAGCAAGACTAGCCATTTGGGCAAGAAACTGCTAAAGAGTGACTGCAAAACTTGCCTGGACTATTTGACTGTTGCTTTATAAAGTAGACATGCAGGACCCACAGGAAAGTGACTGCTGATACAAGATGGACAGTGCTACAGGGTTCCTGCTTCATGGAAGACTCTGCTAGACATTCTGCAGGACACAGAGAAAAGTGACTGACAAACTGCCAATACAGGTGGACAGTTTAAAGTTTCCTGCTTTTCTGAGGAGTCTGCCAGACACACTAAGGCCTATGGGATGAAGATGGAACATTACAGAAGAATTTTGGATGACTGACCAGGCAGTGAGTTGTCTCTGTCATTTCTAGAGTTTATATATTATCCTTCTGTGGTCTTTGATGGAGTTGAAGACAAATAGTTATGGTTATAGTTTTCTTTAGTTAGGATTAAAGATAAGTTACATATAAGACTTTAGACTCAAAAAGATAGGATAGATGATGAAATATTTTCTTTAAATCTTGCTAAATGTTAATGGATTAAATATTGTTAACTATAGTTCTTATTTGATAACTGTTTTGTTATATATTTTACTGTATTAGAGTTAAAACCCTTCTTTTTGTTTTAGACAGAAAAGAGGAGATGATGGGAGATGTCATTCTGTAAATATGTTTCTCTTATTGGTTAATGAATGAAGCACTGTTGGTAAATAGGAAGGCAAGATAGGAGGGACTAAGGAGACAAGGAGGATTCTGGGAGATGTAGTAGAGAGGAGTTGAAATGTAGGTTCAAGAAGAGTATGAGGTCCAGACCCTTTCTCTGGTAAGCCAAGACAACTTAGATTAATATAAATGGGTTAATATTTAAGACAGAGCTAGCCAATAAGAAATGCTAGTAACAGGTCAACAGTTTTATATCTAATACAGTGTCTCTGTGTGTTATTTGGGGCTGATGCGACTCTGGGACTACACTGACAGAAAACTTCTTTTTTAAAAATTTATTTTATTTTTAATTTCTCACCATTTTAAAATTTATTTTTCTTATTTTACATATCGATCCCAGTTCCCTCTCCTTCCCTCCCTCCCTTTTTCCCTCCCTGCTTCCCCCCATCTCTTCCACCCTCCCATGTCTCCCAACCACCCTCCCATCCCATTCCCCTCATCCAAACTCCACAGGAAGGATGATACCTTCCAGGAGGGTTCATCTAAATCTGTCAAGTCATTTGGAGTAGGGACTAGGCCCTCCCTCCTGCCTCTAGGCTAAGGGAGTATCCCTCCATAGGGAATGTGCTCCCAAAGTCCTTTTGTGCACCAGGGATACATCCTGGTTCCACTGTCAGAGGTCCCTTAGACTGTCCATGCCTTCTAACTGAGACTGGGTGCAATGTTGGATTCCAAGCTATCAGTCTGGGGGCCCATTATCTTCTCCTTGTTCAAGTCAGCTGTCTCTGTGGGTTTCTGTAGTCTTGTCCTCCCTCTCTACATCTGAATTCCAGTTCGGCTTGAAAACTTCTTGTAACACCAAATCCTAGTTTTTTTTTTTTTTAAGATTTATTTAATATGTATTTTTTATTATTATGTATATTTATTTATTATTATGTATACAGTATCTTGCCAGCATGTATGCCTACATGCCAGAAGAGGGCACCATATCTCATCTCATTATGGATTGTTGCAAGCCACTATGTGGTTACTAGGAATTGAACTCAAGACCTTTGGAAAAGCAGCCAGTGCTCTTAACCAGTGAGACATCTCTCCAACTCCTTTTTTTTTTGAGAAAGGGTTTCTCTGTAGCTTTGAAGCCTGACCTGGAACTCACTCTGTAGACCAGGCTGGCCTCAGATCCACCTGCTTCTGCCTCCTGAGTAAAATAAAGGCATGCACCACCACCACCCAGCCTTAAACTTATTTTTAGAATTTATGATAGTAAAGACGTAAAGGAGAGTGTACTTTTTGGTACTTTTTGGTGAGGGGAATCTGACACTTTGTGGACTGCCTGTTTTCTGACCAAAACACTGAAGATCAGCTTCATCTAAGGGGAAGGTTAGGTTTTGACTCTTTTCAGAGTTAAGTGAACTAGTGATGAGTCCCTTGGGAATGAACAGTCATAGGACCAAGTTTGACTGAGAGACTTGGCATGTGGAAGTGCCCACAACTTGAAAAGCTAGGTGCTAATGGGTTCAAGTCAAAGGTTCCACAAAATTTGCTCACACTTGTAGGCCCTGACAGCTCAGTGAAAGCTTGTTCATCTCACATAGACCATGAGGTGCTCCCTTGGACTAATTATGTTGGTGCTCTGGTCCACTTCCTAGTTTTCTCTTCACGTAAAATTTCACATTGGGAAAAATTTGAAAAGAACACATTGCACTCTGTCTTTTGGGTCATTTACTTTGGGAAAGCACCATTTCAAGAGAAAGTTTATTCTTCAAGCAGGCAAGAGTCCCTCTTCAACCATTCACCTACCTGGTGTGGCCATAGGGAATCCCCAGTCAGTCCTGTTAGGAAGCCAGCAAGCATCCCTAGTTCCTTGTCTAATACAAGGTGTTGAGGCATATATTGCACTGGGAAATGAAGATGATTGTAGAAGGCTTAACTGATGATGACCAGGACACCAAAGTCTCATTGGATGCTTTTAGAATGTCAAGTGTGCCAACCTGGTTGGGTGATTGTGTGTTACTGTGTACTTCTTTGGTAGCAGGGAGCTGTTTGTATGGAATGGAAACTGACAAACTCCTAGGAAGTTGTGTTTTCTCTTCTCTTTCTCATTGTGTGAATCTGTGTGTCTACATTGATGAGAAAACCCATGCAGGAAGCCTCATGAAACCCAAGCTGAAACCTGCATGTCTAGTCAGTAGAGGAGAGGTCTTCACATCTCACTCTTAGCCCTGTGGCCTCCTATCATTCTCCTCAAGGCCAACTTCACCTCCTGGTTCCTTAGAGTGTAGATGAGGGGGTTGAGGAAAGGAGTGATGGCTGTAGGGAAGAGGGCAGCTGCCCCATCAAGGACGCTGTGGCTGTCAGGTCGCAGGTAGATGAAAGCACAGGGCACATAGTACACGGTGACAATAGTCACATGGGCTCCACATGTTGAGAAAGCTCTTCGCCGACCATCAGCTGTGCGGATTCTCAGGATGGCCCGAATGATATAGATGTAGGAGAGGAGGATCAGGGAGAAACAACTGGCAACCACCACTCCAATGTCCACAAAGGTCACCAACTCATTGACTGTGGTATCGGCACAGGCTAGCTTCAGAACTGCAGGAATGTCACAGAAGAAGTAATCTACTTGGTTGGGACCACAGTAGGGCAATCGGAAGGTTAGAATGGCCTGGATTGCTCCATGGATTGAGCCAGCCACCCAAGCCCCAGCCACCAGCAAGGTACTCAGCTTAGCAGACATGAGTATTGGGTAACGTAGGGGTTGGCATATTGCCAGGTACCTGTCATAGGCCATTGTGGTGTACAGGAAACACTGGGAGCTGCCCAGAAAGTGATAGAAATAAAGTTGGGCCACACAACCCCCAAAAGGGATGGGCTTAATGCCTGGAGTGAAGTTCATCATGAGCCGGGGAACAATGATGGTAGAGATGCCCATGTCGATGATGGAGAGAGCACCAAGGAAGATGTACATGGGGCGTGCATGGAGCTGTGAGTCTGCAGAGACTGTGATCAGGATGAGTAGGTTCCCCAGCTGAGTCAGGATGTAGATCATCAAAAAGAACACAAGTAGGAATGTCCTTAGCCTGGGAGGGTGGGGAACTCCTGTTAGAATGAACTCAGTTAAGAGCGTGTAGTTGACTCTTTCCATCTTTGGGAGATATGTTATCTAGAGGACAGACAAGCAAGGGTTAGCATAGGTGGCCTGAAGTGAGGGGGATTGAAGAAGGAGACTGTGGGAACCTGGAGCAGTGGTGGGGAAGTTCTGTGGAGATGTGACCCACGCAGAGGACCACCGCATTCTCTCTGCCAAATGCCAGGAGCATTGTAACTGAAAGCTCATGAGCACAGAGCTGTTCTCTCTCTCTCTCTCTCCTCCTTTTTTTTTTTTTTTTTTTTTTTTTTTTTAGTACTGAGTACTTATGAATGCTGGCAATCATATTACAATGACTAAATGGTGACTTTTTATTAAAAAGCCACACAAATCTAAAATATTATGATAGTTCCTGTTTACCTTTATTTCCAGCACTTGAATGGTAGAGGCAGGAGGATCAGGAATTGAAGATCTTTGTCAGGCACATAGAGAGTCTGAGCCAGTCTGAGCTAGCTGAGAAGAAAAAAAGAAAAGAAAATAATGAAAGCCAACCAGCTAATACAGGTAAACAGTGACAACTGCACTTCAGAAAGGGAACACCGTGCCAGTGAGTTACTGATTCTAGTTCCCTCCACCTACTTTCCAACCTCGATGAGCCAAGCAGGGCCTATGCTCCCACCTGAGTTCTGTGGTATATTCCCGACTAGGTTATCAACATCACTTGGCCAAGTGTGCCCAGGTGGCAGCTCTGATCTGCATGTCACTGGTATTCTAACTTTCTGGGGTTTCTAAGTCATAGTGTTAATGTGTTTACAACTAGAAGGCTTAGTCAATCATGTCTTTCCCTCAATAATACTCTGGGAAATAATTTGCCACCATTCACGTACCCAAGAGAATGATAAAGAAATAGTAAGATAGATCACTGCAATGACTGAAATGGTGAGTCTTGGTCATTATTAGAAATAAAATTAGGAACAGTGTGTATGTTTCTTCAGTTTTGAATGGGAGCATTTTGAGACAGGGTTTCTCTGTGTATCAGTCCTGGCTGTCTTGGAATTTAGTCTGTAGACCATGCTGGCCTCAAACTCATAGAGATTTTCTTGCCTCTGTTTCCCCTGTGCTGGCAGTAAAGGTGTGCGCCACCACCACTTGGCTTAGGAGCATAGGGAATTTGATACAGCAGGTTTAATCTGGGCTGTTCAAGTTCTGAGGTGTTTGTCTGGTAAATTACCAGAATCTTTACCTAAGAGGCATTTCTACTTTCTCTTCAGGTGCATGGCCTTTTCCTTTAGGTAGTAGTGAGGATATATTGATGGAGTTTTACTCCATTTTCTTCCTGAGTCTGTGTCTTTCTCAGAGTAGATTGTCATCACTTTCCTGTTACATATTCCCTAAATCCTTACTTTTCACACCATGTTAAGGAATGTTATTTTCTTCCCCCTCTTCTATTGCCTCCTCTTCCTTCCCTTCTTCTTTCTCTGGATCTTCTTCCTCTTCCTCCTTCTTTTCTTTCTTCTCTCCTCCTCCTTCTAACCCCAGTGCTGAGAATTGAATCTAGGCCCTTGGGTATGGGAGGCAAGTATCTATCTACGTTGAGCTACACCCCAGTTGAGAATGTTCTCTAACTACTGTCCAGAAAGAGTAACTTCTTTTGCAGAAGTTACCATTGCTAGTGAGTTGTAGTTCATTCTCAGTGTGAATTGCAGTCCACCAACAGAGATCTGGAGAGGGCAGTATTTCTTAGTCCTGTCCTTGGATGACAGGGCCTCTTATTAGGAGCATTGAAGGACATGGTCCTATTTATAACACTGAATGTCTATTTGATGTGAAGTCATTCTAGGTGTAAAATTTTCCTGTCATTTCTTTTTCTTCTCAGTTAATTATAAATATAAATAGGCAAGCTTCTCTTCCCCTCTGTCTGTCAACATGTTCCCTTTGGGTCATGGCCATTGCCATAGATTTTTTAAGCATGAAGGTTGTTATCTATAGAGCAACCACTCTATGATATAGTTTTGATTTTTTAATATACCCAGACCTGGCTCTGAGACAATTTAATGCCTTCCAAGGACAGAGATAGGGAGAAGAGAGAGAGGAAAGAACAGAGAATGGAGAAGAGAGAGGAAGGAAGAAGCATGGCAGAAAGGGAAGAAACCAAGTACTGGTGAAGCCTCATTTGGATGGGGATGGGGCTCCATGGAGAGCACTGGACAGTGGGATATGCAATACTCTGGCTTCAGACCCAGCACTGAGACAGTAACACTGTGGCCTCTCCTTCACTGGAGTATGGTAGTAAAAATGGGTAGAACTGGGGACAGTGACTTAATGAGGACCACACAGGATCACGAATAGAACAATTGCACACACCAAGACACTCTCATCCTCTCTGGCTCACACTAAAGGCAGTCAGTGAACTGTTGCTCCTAAGGAAGAGCGTTGGTGAAAGATAGAGCCAGTGACAGCTCGAGAGAGTGCACGTGATTTAACAGAATATTGTTGGAGAGCAGAAAGAAAAGTATGCCCTAACCCTCACCTGTATGTGAAACTAAGGTATTTGGGAACACTGTCCTGTCTCTTTAACACCCTCTGCATTAGCCACCAAGCCTCCAGATGATTCTAAGAGATGGGAGTCATACCGTGCTGGTGTGGAAGTGTGAGGTGTCAGCATCTACTGAAGAAGGTCCTTTTGCAGTTAGAGAGAAGGCATACACTCTTGCTGGAAAGAGTTCTACATCCCACATGGTCCTCACACTAGCTAGTGTGAGGAGCTGATAGGAGAAGACTCAGCTCTGGCTGGATTAAAGTAATGGACTGCCTGACTGATACTTGGATTATTTATTATTTGTGGATCTTCTTCTCCCCTTTCCTTGTGGACTGGGGAAGACTGAGGCTGTTACTAATGGTGGTCCCAGCTGTGATCTGATTTTGCTTTGTTTTCCCCCAGAGGTACTTATGTGTGTGAGTTTTTAGTGTGGGGATTGTTGTAACAGCACCCCAGTGAGAAGGCAGCTCTCGTGTCTGTAATCTGTCTCCTGGGAGATGTCCTTCCTTTCTTTCTTGCTTTCTCCAGGTTGTAAGACCAGGTGGGACAAGGTTGTTGGGGCTTATCAGGGCTTGATGATTTCATAACTGTGGTCCTCTTTCTCTCTGAAAACAGATTTTGAAGTTGGAAGGAGAAGAGGGGAAGAAGGAGGTGTGAGGAGTAAGTGGGAGTAGGTGGAGGACCAGGAAGGAGGAGGAAAAAGGGGGAAGAGGAAGAGAAAGAGGAGAGAGGAATAGGGCTGTTAAAGGTGAAGAATGTTTTTATTAGCATATTCACATACCATGAATTAAGCTTTCTTTGAATGACTAAGATACTATGGTGGATCTTCATAGATTAAGACTCTTAGGGTCTCCAGGCTACTTAAAATATTTATTTTATAGTTTATTTTGCTTTTGCTACTGGGTCTCAGGTAGTTGAAACTAAATTTGGACTCCTGACCCTCCTACCTCCACCTCTCAGGTAGCCAGGGTTATAATTGTGGTCACCACCCCTAGTGTTGCATAGGTCTTCTGATCCATCTATCAATGGATCCATCTATGAATGTCTTTACATTCATTTATTTTGTCTTCGTGTACATGTATAGTATGGAGCAGATATTTAGGCACTCCTGTTTAGTTCAGAGAACAACTTCTGGGGGCAAATTTTCTCTACACTGTGGGTTCTGGGAAACCAAGTCAGGTCATTAGATTTGGTGGCAAGGGTCTTTACTGCCTAAGCTATCTTGCTGGCCCCTATGTACAATATTTCAAGTCATTCTCTAGGAGAGTCACTATCTTTGTTTATTTCAGTAAATGTATTTATCTATTCAGTTTTTTTGCAAGTATACAAAAAAATGAACACGCTTTCCCATATCTCCTACTGTCCTGTTCCTGATTCCTACTCTCAATAATTTCACTTGTCTTCTAGGCTAATTTGCTTGCACTATTCACATGCATAATATCTTTTTTGATTTAATATTTGTTAGTTTATTTACATTTATTTTCACTTAGTTATTTGAGAGTGACTAGTTTTACACAATATGGTTTGATCATATTCACCTTGCTTCCCCCAACTCTTCCTAGGCATTTTGTAGGAGTATCTGATGGGGGATGTACAGAGTGAATTCCAGGTCAGGCAGAGAGAAACCCTGTCTCAAAAAAACAATGTGTGTGTGTGTGTGTGTGTGTGTGTGTGTGTGTGTGTGTGTGTAAAAGAAATAGAATAATTAAAAAGCCCTGTAAAGATGAAAAATACACAGAGAGTCTGGATACTGTCTGTTATTGTGTTGTCTTTGAATTGTTTGATTGCTGAGGAAAGAGAAACAGCTACTAACAGACATTTGATTATAAATGCTGCTGGATTAATCCAACATATATTTTTAAAATGCTTTGACTTCAAAATTTAACTCTAAGGACAGGTTACTTTGGAAAAGAGGTTCTATTTTTGTTTCCACAGAAAATAAAACGCTGTGGATTCCTTCCACACTATTATGGTTCAATCACACAAGACCCAGGTGATTCAACATTCAAAAACAGCTGAGATGATACAGCCTTACAGACTACTACAGCCAGGATTTGGCCAAGTTTCTATGTTTTCTAAGGATCCCCATGGTATTGATAGCACCCCCAAACAACAGAAAGCAGTTTGGAGATAATGACACCCAAATTCCCAAATATTGTTTATAGAAATAAATACTTTACATTGGTATGGATTTTGGTTTATTGATACAATTTAAGATCATTTTTATTATATGTATATTTCTCTTCTTGTTTAAGTATTGTGCTTATATAGCTCATTTAAAATGTAATATATAATTAAATACAGATTATATATAGTTACCTATAGTAGCCAAAGCTTATAGTTATGCTAGTTAGGTTTTCTAGATATACAGAGATATATTTGAGATGGATAGATAATATTCAAATCTTTCGAAGACATATAGAATATGACATTTAAAATGGTTTAAGGTTTTTCATGACAAAAAGATATAACTGCTCCTGGTAACACCAATTACTTTAGAGAGGAAGATAGGCATTGAAGAAACTCGTTTCTTTTTTGCTTTTGACATGACAAGACTAGCCATTTGGGTAAGAAACTGCTCTTGCCTGGACTGTTTAACTGTATGTTATATAAAGTGGACATGCAGGACTCATAGAAAGTCCTGCTAAGTTTGCCAAAACAAGATGGGACAGTCCTAAAGGTTCCTGCTTTTTGGAAGAGTCAACCAGACATTCTACAGGACACAGAAAAATGACTGACAAACTGCCAATGCAGATGGACAGTTTAAAATTTCCTGCTTTGCTGAAAAGTCTGTCAGACACACTACACTAAAGATGGATGCTCCAACATTACAAAAAAAACTTTGGGTGACTGTTCAAACAACAAGATGTCTCTGTCAATTCTAGAATTAATATACTATCCTTCTGTGGTTTTTGATAGAGTTGAAGACAAATAGTTATAGTTTTTCTTAGTAATGATAATAGACAAATTACACATAAAACTTTAGACTCACAATGATCAGATAGATGACAAAATATTTTCTTTAAATTTTGCCAAATGCTAATGGACTAAATATTGTTAACTATAGTTCTTACTTGATAACTGATTTGTTATATATAATTTTGCTATGTTAAAGTTAAAACCTATCTTTTTATTTAGACAGAAAAGAGAAGATGATTGGAGTCATCATTTTTATGTATGTTGTCTTATTGGTTGATGAATAAAAACACTGGCCAATGAGACAGGAAGATAGGCAGGATTAGGAGATGAGGAGGATTCTGAGAAAGTTAGGCAGAGGGAGCCCGCCAGAATAGTCTCCATGTAGAACAAAAAAGGAGCAAGAGGTCCGTGGACCCTTCTCCTATAAGATAAGACTAAATGGAAATACTTAGATTAGTGAAAATGGGTTAATAATTAAGACAGAGCTAGCCAATAAGAAGCCCTAGTCATCTGCCAACAGTTTAACTATTTAATATAGTGTTTGTGTGCTTATTAGGGGCTGAAAAGGGCAGTGGGTCTTGGTAGGACAAAAGAAACAACATGTATCCACTGGGACTGGGCTCCATAGTTCTGCATTTTGATTGGTTGTGGTTTTCTATAATGGTCTCCATTTGTTGCAAAGAGACATTTCCTTGATGAATGGTGAGGACTACACTTATCTGTGAGTATAATGACAAAAAATTTAGGATGCAGTTAGGGAATAGATGTTTTAGTAAAGTGGTGGTTGTAGGTTCTCCCCTAAGATCCATGATTTCAATAGTCCTGAATAGTTGGCTATATTTCCAGTACCAGGTGTGATTTCCTTCTTGTCAGTTTCAGGTCTGATTAGAGAACTGTTGGTTACTGCCCAGGTATGTGCACTACTACTGCATCCTTATGGTTATGGTGCCATGCTGGCCATGTTGTAGTTCATAGAAGTCATAGCTGGGTAGGACTGTTGGTTTCCTCCCTCTTTTGGAAGCTTGTACGGCACTTTCTAGCTCAGGGTCCTGTGGGTCCCGTGTCTAATATGTATGGTTGTCTTCAGCAATAGTGACATATCTTCCATATCTGGGAAAAACCAAGGGCAACAGCAATCATCTGTAAGGTTTGAAAGTCTGTTGGATGTCTCCAACCAACAACTCAAAAGAGGACTTATACAGAGTTGTATGTATTATAGTTGTTTTAAAGGTAGATAGTTAATAGTATGACTCTTTCTGACCTTTCAGACATCCATGCTGTTAACCTACCCTCCTCCCTCCTTTTTTTTTTGTAGTTATCTCCACTCCCTAATTACAGCCCCCCACTTAGCTGACAAGACAATTGTACCCTATCATTCCCTTCTCTATTGTTCCCCATTCTCCCATCCCAGTAATGGTCCCTTTATACTTTCTTGGTTCTTTATTTACTTCAGGGTATGTATTCACTGCTGAAGATTTAAAGTGAGGAGCCTCAGATAAGAGAGTGGATCTCTGTGTGTTTGAGGCCAGCCTGGTCTACAGAGCTAGTTCCAGGACAGATTCCAAACCCTGTCTTGAAAAACAAAAACAAACGAGAGAGAGAGAGAGAGAGAGAGAGAGAGAGAGAGAGAGAGAGAGAGAGAGAGAGAGAGAGAGCACATGTAGTAACTTTTGTCTTTTTGGGCAAAAAAAATCAAGCAAAACAAAGAAAACAAAGCAAAAACAAAACCAGAGAAGAATCTTGTTGTGGAAGCTGTCGTGTGGTCCATTGAGTCACACAGTGTACCTTTAGTTCATTCATCTCTGTTTGTAAATGTTCCCTGCCATGAGCCTTCCTTGATTCTTTGATCCATTCATCTTTCAGTAATAAGCTGCCTAATCTCCATGAGTTCACACATTGTAACTTTTTTTTTTCTTTTGTGAGACAGAGTTTCTTTGTGTATACCTGATAGTCCTGGAACTCACTCTGTAGACTAGGCTGTTCTTAAACTTCTGCCTCCCAATTGTTGGGATTAAAGATGTGCACCCCACCCACTGCTCATACATTGTATCTATCTATATGCAATGTAGGAGCCATAAACGAGAGAAAACATGTTTGTTTTCCTGAGACTGGCTGATTCCCCTTAATGTGATGATTTATAGTTTCACCCACTTTCTTGGATTTGACATAACTTTTCTTTATGACTGTGCAGATTGTTTACCCATACTACAGTTTCTTTGTCATGGGCCCTGAATTTAGCTGCTGTGAATTGTGTTGGAATGAAACGTCGATGTACAAGTGTCTCTGTGATACACTGGTGTCAAGTCCTTTGGGTAAATATCTAGTGTGGTTTGTATGTATACCCAATGAGACTCCATTGGAGGAAGCTAAGGGATAGACTCTGGGTTAGGGATGGCAGCTCCTGTCTACTTCCCCTCTCAGTTCTGGGATCCCATCTTATATAGACTCATGCAGGCCCTGTGCTTGCTGCTGCAGTCTCTGAATTCACATGTGTCCTGTTGTGTCTGGAAGACACTGTGTCCCTGGTGTCCTCCATCCCCTCTGGCATTTACACTCTTTCTAACTCCTCTTTCACAGGGTACTCTGATCCCAAAGGGGGGGGGGGGCTTGAGAGAGGCATTCCATTTAGGGACGAGTGTTCTAAGGTCTCTCACTTTTTGCATAATGGATGATGTCTTTATCTGTTCTTCTGTTGAGGGGCATCTCAGTTGTTTCCAATTTCTGGTTATTATGAGTAAATAGGACATCAATGAACAAGTTTGACCAAATGTGGTAGGATGAAGCATCTTTCCTTTGGGTATATGTTCAATAGTGATATAGATGGATCTTGACAGTATTGATTCCCATCTTCCTGAGGAACCACCACACTGATTTCCATAGTGGCTGTACACATTTTCAGCTCCACCAGCAGTGGAGGAGTGTTCCTCTTGTCCCCATCACTGCCAGAATGAGTTGTCACTCGTTTTTATTGATCTAAGCCATTCTGACAGGTATAAGATGAAATCTCAAAGGAGTTTTGATTTGCATTTCCCTGATGGCTAAGGATGTTGAACATTTAAGTATCTTAAATTTGAGTTTCCTCTTTTGAGATTCTCTGTTTATATCTGTACCCCAATTTTAGGTTGGGTTATTTGCTTTCATGATATCTAGTTCTTTGAGTTCTTTATATATTTTGGATATTAGTCCTCTATCAGATGTGCAGTTAGTAAGAATCTTTTTCCATTCTGCAGACTGCCTCTTTGACTGAATGGCAGTGTCCTTTGCTATGCAGAAACTCAGTGTCATGAGGTCCCATTTATTAATTGTTGATCTTAGTGCCTATGCTAACAGTGTTCTGCTCAGAAATTCTTTTCCTGTGTCAATGATTTCAAGGCTAGTCCCCACTTTCTTTCCTACTAGATTCTGTGTATCTGACCTTATGCTGAAGTTCTTGATCCATCTGGAGTTGTTTTGTGCAGGGTGTTAAATTTGGGTCTATTTGCATTCTTTTACATGTCATCCAGTTAGACCAGGACCATTTGCTGAAGATGCTTTCTTTTTTTTCCCATTGTGTATTTCTGGCTTCCTCATGAAAAATCAGGTTCATAGGTGTGTGTGTTCATGTCTGGGTCTTCAGTTCAATTCCATTAATTGATGTGTCTGTTTTTGTGCCAATACCATGCTATTTCTATTACTATAACTCTGTAGTACATATATATAGTTTCAGATAGGAGATAGTGATACCTTCAGCAGTTGTTTTATTATTCAGGATTGCTTTAACTAGCCTGAACTTAGTGTGTTTCCATATGAAGCCGAAAATTGATTTTCAGTTTCTGTGAAGAATTTTGTTGTAATTTTAATGGAGATTTCACTAAACTTGTAGATTGCTTTTGATAGGATGGACAATTTCACTATATTAATCCTATTAATCCATGAACAAGGGGGGAATCTCTCCATCTCTAGTATCCTCTTTCATGTCTTTAACTTTTCATTATAGATGTTTTTCTTTCCCGTACTTTGTTTGAGTTACCTTAAGATATTTTTTTTTAAGTGGGGAGGCTATTATGAAATGTATTGTTTCTCTAATTTGTTTCTCAGTGTTTTTGTCATTTGTATATAGGAAGGCTATTTGGTGAAGCTGTAGCACAAACAGCCATGAAACATGCTTTCTATTCTTCAGGATTCCTACCTAAGCAATCACATAGGTTACTAAGGAAAAGTTCTGTTTCAGAGCTCTAAGAACTATAGTCATATAGAGAAGAAGACAGAGGTTATGGCCAAGAGAGTTAGGGAAAGCTCCTTTAGGACGAAGAATTTTTCTACCAGTCTTGAATGAAGCTTAAAATACCAGCTAACCAACATGAAGGAGGAGGAGGAAGCACATTTAGATATGGGACTAAAGATGTGGGAAAGCACACAGAGTGTTTAGGGGATTGCAGGTAAATCAAGGGGGATGAACCAGATGAGGAGGTAGAGGTATTTTGAGAGATGAAGAACATTGCAATTGGATATGCAGGACTTTGAGTTTATACTCAGCGCCCACCTTTGTTTTTGTTTTTTTGTTTTTCCTGAGACAGTGTTTCTCTGTGGTTTTGGAGGCTGTCCTAGAACTTGCTCTGTAGACCAGGCTGGCCTCGAACTCACAGAGATCCGCCTGCCTCTGACTCCTAAATGCTGGGATTAAAGGCGTCCGTCACTAACGCCCGGCCCCACCTTTGTCTTATGCAGTGGATAGCCAGTGAATGCTCAGAAGGAGAAACATGAAATATTTAGTTTTCAATTTCAGAAAAGAACTGGTAGTGCTGTGGTGAAGGATTGAGTGACACAGAGCCTGAGGGACATTCCTGGAGGCAGAGTGGACAGAACTTGGTGTATTGCTCCATGGAGAAGTAGAAGATGCTGAATGGACACTTAAAGGCTCTAAAGAGTTCCCAAGGAGCTCACAGACTCCAGACCAACAGCTGGGGAATCTGCATAAGACCCACACTAGACCTGAATGTGGTGTCAGCTGGGAGGCCTGGGCAGTCTATGGGGCTACTGGCAGTGGCACCAGTATTTATCGCTAGTGGCTTTTTGGAGCCCATTCCCTATGGAGGGCTACTCTCTCAGCCTAGATACAGGGCAGAGGGCCTTTGGTCCTGCCCCAAACGATGTGACAGACTTTGATGATCCCCTATGGGAGGCCTTACCTCTCTGAGGAGTGGATTAGGGAATGGGATGGGGAGATGGTGTTGGGAGACAGAGGATAGGAGGGAGAGGGAACTGGGATTGAAATGTAAAATAAGACTTTTTAAGTTAAATAAAAACTTAATAAAAAATTTCTAAAAAATAAAAAGAGTTCCCCAACAAATTCTTGAGAGCATACATTTGCCTTGACTTGCACAAAGTGACTCTGAAAGCTGAGAGCTTGGGGAGTTAGGTTGCAGCAAAGAGATGGCAGGAAATGGAGTCCTATTACAGTGTTTTCCCCAAACCTGCTCAGAAATTCACTCCTTACCATCAAAATTTGTGTAAAATATGTATTTTTCTGAGGAATGGATCAGAAATTTAGAAAACAACCAGTGAGTTATTGAGATTATGTAGAGCATCAGACGCATCTGTTGTAGTATAATTATATTCAGTTTATCCTAAAGTGTTATCTGTGTATTAAACATTTGTCACATGGACAGTAGCTCAAAACATGACAGTGATGGTGGCGCATGCACATGTGGTCCCTGAGCCAGTGGCTACTTATCTCCATCCACATTCCCTCTCCCTGCTCTTAGCCTCTTCAGAGCAGACTTCACTTCCTGGTTTCTCAGGGTGTAGATGAGGGGATTCAGTAATGGAGTGACAACAGTGTAAAATACAGCAACTGCTCCATCCAAGGGACTCTTGGAACCAGCCCGAAGGTAGATGAAAATACAGGGGACATAGTAGACTGTGACCACAGTGAGATGGGAGCCACAGGTGGAGAAGGCACGGCGTCTCCCATCAGCAGTGCGTATCTTCAGGATGGCATGAACTATGTTGGCATAGGAGAGCAGAATCAGCATGAAGCAACTGGCGGCCACTACCCCAATGTCCACAAAGGTCACAAGTTCATTGACTGTTGTGTCAGCACAGGCCAGTCTCAACACTGCAGGAATGTCACAGAAGAAATAATCCACTTGCTTGGGTCCACAGTAGGGCAATCGGAAGGTCAAGGAAGCTTGAATAGATCCATGGATGGAGCCAGCTACCCAAGCTCCAGTCACTAAGATGGTGCATAACTTTCCATTCATTAGCACAGGGTAGCGAAGAGGCTGGCATATTGCCAGGTACCTGTCATAGGCCATCAAGGTGTAGAGGAAACACTGAGTACTGCCTAGGAAGTGGAAAAAATATAGCTGAGCTACACAGCCACCAAATGGGAGAACCTTGCTGGTAGGAGTGAAACTTAATATAATTCGAGGAACAATGACAGAGGAGAGCCACATGTCCAGGAACGAGAGCACGCCTAGAAGAATGTACATAGGACGGGCATGTAACTTGGGATCAGCCCACACAGTGAGCAGAATGAGCAGGTTTCCCAGCTGTGTCAGGATGTAAATGAGGAAGAAGACCAGGAAGAGGAAGGTTCTCAGATTTGGAGGGTGAGCCAAGCCAAGGAGAATGAACTCTGTCACCATAGCGTCTAGTGATGTGTTTCTGTTTCTTCTCATGTCTTAGTCTGTTGAGATGAACCTGAAGTTAGACAAGGGAACTACAATAGAAGGAAGAGGTAAGGCAATGCTTATATCTGGGAATGGGAGCTTAAACAAAGAACTTGTAAAATTGAAGGAAAACATTTGCCATCTGCCTAATTTAATCTCTTCTGCTGTGACTAATACCCTGACAATAAGCAGTTAGGGGAGGGGACAAGTGCTTCTTTCACTTTACAATTCCAGGTTTCATAATCATTTTGAAAAAGCAAAGGCAGGAGGAACTCAGACTTATTGCATGTGTTATCAAGTGTAGGGAAACAAATGCGCCCATTGTTCATGGCTTTGTAGGGAATGGCGCTTCTCACAGTGGTCTGGGTATTCCTATATAATCAGATATCAAGAAAATCGCCTTTAGTCATGCCCAGGCCATCCTGATCCAGAGAACTAGTCAGTTGAAATTCTCTTTCAGGCAATTCCAGATTGTGTTAAACTGATAGTTAAAACTAATTGACACAGCATCAGTCATCAGAATTGTTTGGCAAGACAACACCCCAAAGTTTGTTACATTGTTGGGAGCTGCTACACAGAAATATTGGAAATAAAGTAACAGAAGAATGCCTAAACAATTGGATAATATCATACAATGGGAGTGTGCCCCAAAGAGGAACCAGAGAGGATTTCAGTGGTCTGGAGAAGTGGAGCAATTACTTCACAATTTCTCTCATTCATTTCTAATTAATTATTTCACAATGTCTGTCCTAGCTAGTTTTATGTCAACTTGACCCAAACTAGAGTTATCAGAAGGAGGGCACCTCAATTGAAAAATTGCCTCTGTAGGCAAGACTGTAGGACATTTTCTTAACTAATGATTGATCGGGAGAACCCAGCCAATGGTGGGTGCCATCGCTAGGCTGGTGGATCTGTGTTCTATAACAGTCTGAGCAAGCCAATAAGCAGTACCCATCCATGGCCTCTGCATCAGCTCCTGCTTCCAGGTTCCTTTCCTGTTTAAATTCTTTTTCTAACTTCCTTTGATTATGATTGATGATATGGAAGTGTAAGCCAAATAGATCCCTTTCCTTCCCAACTTGTTTTTGGTCATGGTGTTTTTTCCTATGAGGACTCTACCAGGACTTTTGTCCTGGGTACTTTTAGGCTTTTTAGGGTCCTCAGAGCATCATGCTGTCCTTTCTTTTGGACCTATCAGTTTTTGGATCCATTGTCACATATCTTTATTCCTTAATAATGACTCCAACCTCCTCTGGGGAGAATTTCCTCAGTTCCTATTCTGAAAGGTGATTGCAGTATTTTTTTTTTTTTTTTGTGAGCCTCACCTTTAATGGCTGAGCCAACTCTCTAGCCCAACTGCAGTATAATTTAAAGGTAGAATGTGCTTAATATATACTTCTTTCTTATTGTATTTATAATCTACTTTAGATCAAGTACCAAATCTATTTTGTTCTTTGATATATCTGTAGCAACTGTCCTATTGCTTGGCAACTGGAAGGTAACAGAGAAGTATTTACTGGCCAATTAGTCAATTATGTGAATAATGCCTCTTCTATTGATCCTGTGTGATCATATTTCTCTTACTTCATGCCTCAGTTTTGGACTGTAGGAGAAGTATGTCTAGCAATGTGAATTCATGTTCAATGGAGAGAAGCCCAAGGCACCATCAATACTTTGTTTGCTCAGGAATATTACATTCATTTATTTAGTGGCCTCAGAGGAGTTAATTGGATTGGGTTATGTGGATTATAGAAGCATTGAGAGTCATAGGATCTGACCTTTAGTACATATCTTACTTACTTTTTCTGTTGCTGTGATAAAATACCCTGGCAAAAGCAATTTTAGAAAAGAAGGGTTTGTCAGATGTGGTGGTTTACACCTTTAATCCCAGCACTTGGGAGCAGAGGCAGAGGCAGGCAGGCAGAACTCTGTGGGTTTTAGGCCAGCCTGGTCTACATTGTGGGTTCCAGGACTACATAGTGAGTTCTTTCAAAAAAAGAAAAAAAGAAATAAGGATTTATTTTGGCTTATAGTTTAAACAGAATTCATTGTGCTATAGTCATGTATTAGTCATTTTTCTCTTGCTGTGATAAAATACCATGGACAAGGCAATTTTAGAAGGAAGGATTTATTTGGGATTAGGGTTCCAGAAGGATTAAAGTCCATCCTCATCATAGCATGGAGGCACAGTAGCAGGCAGGTGTGATGGCTGCAGCAACAAACTGAGAATTTATATCTTAGACTGCAAGCAGGAAGCAGAGAGAGCAAATGGAAATGGCAGGGGATTTTTTAAAAATTTATTTTTATATTTGTTCATCTTAATGTTTGAGACAAGAGTTTTGCTATATAGCTCTGGATGTCCTGGAACTTACTTTGTAGACTGGGCTGTCCTCAACTCACAGAGATCCTCCTGCCTCTGCTTCTCAAGTTCTGGGATTAAAGGTGTGTGCCACTAAGCCTCAGGAAGGATCTTTTAAACTCTCAAAGCCTGCTGCTAATGACACACTTCTTCCAACAAAACCATACCTCATAAACTTATCCAAACAATGCTGCCATCTGTATGCAAATACCTGACTTTGGGGGACATTGTCATTCAAACCACTAAAGACTATTAGGACAGCGGGAGCTTGAAGCATTTTTTCCCAACCAGGAAGAGGACAGCAGTTAATCCACACTGTTTTTCTCTTTTTAAAAATGAAGTCTGAACTGAAGTCCAGCACATGGTACCACCCATTCTCAGTGTGGATCTTCCTACTCAGCCTAGTCATGGTAATTCCTCATAGACACCACCTTATTAAGACTGTCCTCACACAGTTATCCTTTCCTGCAGAGAAAATCATTCACATAGCCATGCATTGATGAGCCATGCATTGAATAACCACTGAATTCTAGGCCTGTAACATCCTACAAGTCTACTGACTTTTATACTCAAGTTCTAGACTTGTAATATCCTTCAAGTCTACTGATTCTATACTCAAGTGCTAGACTTGTAGCATCCTTCACGTCTACTGACTTCTATACTTTAAGACATGACAAAAACTGCACAGGACCAATCCTGTGCAGTTGAGTGACCAGCACCCCCCTCCCCCAATCTGGACAGCCCAGTTTCTAAGCCCTAGGTCTGGGGCAAAACCCAGGGCCCCTCCCCCACCCACCTTAGACACAGCAGCAGGTCAGTGGGCAAGCCTCCTGTAGGCAGGCTACTCCAGAATCACCCCATTGGATCCTGTAATCTACAAGTTCCACTCTGCCTCCAAACCTACCCACTCCCAGTGACCTCAGCGGCTCCCTGAGACACAGACTGACTACACAGAGAGGATCAAGAAAGAAGACCAAGAGCCAGCAACTGCAACAATCAGTCCAAGAGAGGATCCCTGAGACACAGACTGTAAGACCCTAATTCCGGGGTCCTGATGACCAACGGGAGAGCCCCGGGACACAAACACCAAAACCAGGAGATGAAACAAGCAAGAGGTGTTTATTGAATGAGTGGACTCAGGGTTCAGCAATCTCGGGGAAAGCTGCACACCCCTCAAAGGGTTCAGGCTCCTTTTTATAGAGAAGACCACAAATCAGCATACATGCATGCGGCACAAGGTGATTGATTACAAAGTATGATCTCATGTTTTAGAGATCATCCAGGTGTGACCTGTTCTTCTTCAAAGGAAAAACCACAGAATGACTTGGAAAGACCCCAGACTGTCTGTTGGCCAGGTATGACCTAGACAGGGCTGGTCATCTGGAATCATTTGTTTCAGGGTTGGGGCCTATTTCCTTGTGGTGGGCCAAGACCTGTGAGAAACTTCTTTCATACTCTGGCTTTCTCTTGGCTGTACATTTAGAGCCTTCAGTTATCCCACAAAGGTTTGATGATTTAGTAACTAGCCCTATTTAACAAGATCAGCCTAGCATATAACCATTAGCCCCATCACCATAGTGACCTTTCTTGTCCTCATAATTTCTGATCTTTCCACCCATGTCTATTCTTTGCTTGCAAGAACTATTTTCCTTACCCTTTCCTACATCCTTGCTCTGCAAACTAAAGTCTTCCAAGGCACCAACTACAAAGAGCCTGCACCAATTAGAGGAAGAGATGGGTAGGCACCAATGCAAGAATACATTGAACAACCTAAGGAGCAATATGGCAATATGAGAATGTAGTGGTCCTACAACTGGAAGATCTGAACATCCTAACCCAGAAGCAGCAGAAGAAAATGACCTGAAATAGAACTTTATGAAGATGATAGAGACTTTTAAAGATGAAATGAAAAACTCCCTTAAATAAATGAAGAAGACAAACAAAAAATTGGAAGAAATCAATAAATCTCTTAAAGACAGTCAAGAAAACCAAGAAAAAAAAAACAATCAAATAGGTGAAGTAAACAGTTTAAATAGTTCATGACTTGAAAATTGAAATAGAGGCAATAAAGAAAACACAAATGGAGGGAATGCTGGAAATGGAAACTCTTGGTAAATGAGCAGGAACTACAGATGCAAGCATAACCAACAGAATACAAGAGATGGAAAAGAGAATCTCAGGGATTGAAGATATAATAGAGGAAATAGATTTATTGGTCCAAAAAATTCTTAACACAAAACATTCAGGAAAGAAGAGACCAAAACCTAAGAATAATAGGGATAGAAGGAGAAGTCCAGCTTAAAGGCACAGAATTGTACAAGAGAACTATCCCAATCTAAAGAAAGATATGCCCATGAAGGTACAAGAAGCTTACAGAACATCAAATAGACTGGACCAATAATAATAATAATAATAATAATAATAATAATAATAAAAGGTCCCATCACTGTGTAATAATCAAAACACTAAACATACAGAATAAAGAAAGAATATTAAAAGCTGCAAAGGGAAAGGGCCAAATAACATATAAAGGCAGATCTATCAGAATTACATACAACTTCTCAATGGAAACTCTGAAAGGCAGAAGGTCCTGGACAGGTGTGATGCATACAATAAAAGACCATGGATGCCACCCCAGACTACTATACTCAGCAAAGCTTTCACTTACCATAGATGGAGAAAACAAGTTCTTCCATGACAAAACCAGATTTAAACAATACCTATCCATGAATCCAGCCTTGCAGAAAGTACTAGAAGAAAAACACCGACCCAAGGAAGTTAGCTATACCCATGAGAACACAGGCAACAGATAACCTCACACCAGCAAACTCCAAAGAAAGAAAACACACAAACACTATCACTGAAAAATAACAGGAATTAACAATCACTAGTCATTAATATCTCTTAATACCAACAGATTCAATTCACCTATAAACAGACAGGCTAACAGAATATGGATACGGAAACAGGATCCATCCTTCTGCTGTATACAAGAAGCACACCTCAAACACAAAGACAGACATTATCTCAGAGTAAAGGGTTGAGAAAAGATTTTCCAATCAAATGGACCTAAGAAACAAGCTGGTGTACTTATCCTAAGATCTAACAAAATAGACTTCAAACTAAAATCAATCTAAAGAGATGGAGAAGGTCACTTTATACTCATCACAGGAAAAATCCATTAAGATGCAGTCTCAGTTCTGAACATCTATGCCCCAATACAAGAGCACTTACATATGTAAAAGAAACATTACTAAAGCTTAAATGGCACATCAAACCCTACACACTAGTAATAGATTTCCACACCCACTCTCACCAATGTTTGCCAGACAGAAACTTAACAGAGAAATAAGAGAACTAACAGATGCCATGACTCAAATTGACTTAACAGACATCTATATATAGAACATCCCACCCACAAACAAAGCAATATACCTTCTCAGCACCTTATGGAACCTTCCCTAAAATTGACTTCGGTAACAAAGCAAACCTCAACAAATACAAAAATATTGGAATAACTTCCTGTATTTTATTGGATCACCATGGCTTAAAGTTAGAATTCAACAACAACATTAATTGCAGAAAGCCTACAAACTCATGGAATTTGAACAATGCTCAACTGAATCACCCTTGGGTCAAGGAAGAAATAAAGAAAGAAATTAAAGAATTCATAGAATTCAACGAAAATGAAAGCACAACATACCCAAACCAATGGGACACCATGAAAGCAGTGCTAAGAGGAAAGTTCCACTAAGTGCCTACATAAAAAAGTGGAACTTGAAGAAACCACCCCGAATGAGGTAAACCCAATCACAAAAAGAGGAATGTGGTATGTACTCACTCATATATGGATCTTAGACATAGAGCAAAGGACCACCAGCCTATAATTCACACTGCCAGAGAAACTAGGATACAAGGAAGATTATAAGAGATTCATATAAGGCCCCTCATTGAAGGGGAAAGGGACTCCTGAGCATATTGGGAGTGTGGGGGGCCAGTGAGTGGAGAGGGGGCTAGGAGAAAGAGAAGGGGAGGAGAGGAAAGCATGTGGAACTAGGAAGATTGAGTCAGGGGAGGAATAGATGAGAGAGAGAGAGAGAGAGAGAGAGAGAGAGAGAGAGAGAGAGAGAGAGAGAGAGAGAGTAGAACACAATAGAAATGGAAGGAACAGCACCAAACTCTTTTTTATGAGGCTATAGTTACTCAGATACCCAAACCACACAAAGACTTAACTAGGAAAGAGAATTACAGATCTATCTCTCTCATAAACATTGATGCAAAAATACTCAATAAAATACTGGCAAATCTAATATATCAAAAATCATCCACCATGATCAAAGAGGCTTTATCCCAGAAATTCATGGATGGTTCAACATATGAAAATCTGTCAGTGTAATCCACCATATAAATAGAGGGAAAGAAAAAAATCATATGATCATCTCATTAGACGCTGAAAAATTTAACAGCCCTCCATGATAAAGGTCTTGGAGAGATTAGAGATACAACGAACATATCACAGCATAATAAAGGCTATATACAGCAAGCCAACAGCCAACATCACACTAAAGGAGAGAAACTCAAAGCGATTCCACTAAAACCAGAACTAAGACAAGGCTGTCCTCTCTCTCCATATGTATTTAATATAGTACTCGAAGGTCTAGCTAGAGCAATAAGACAATGAAAGGAGATCAAAGGGATGCAAATTGGAAAGGAAGAAGTCAAAATTTTACTATTTACAGACGATATAATAGATATATAAGTGACCCCAAAAATTCTAACAGGGAACTCCTACAGCTGATAAACACCTTCAGTAATGTGGCAGGATATAAGATCAACTAAAAAAAAATCAGTAGCCTTTCTATATACAAATGATAAAAGGGCTGAGAAAGAAATCACAGAAACATCACCCTTTACAATAGCCACAAACAACATAAAATGTCTTGGGGTAACTCTAACTAAACAAGTGAAAGACCTGCATGACAAGAACTTTTAGGCTTTGAAGAAAGAAATTGAAGAAGATATCAGAAAATGGAAAGATAGGTAGGATCAACATAATATAAATGGCAATCTTACCAAGAACAATCACCAGATTCAGTGTAATTCCCATTAAAATCCATAGTTCTTCACAGATCTTGAAAGAATAATACTCAACTTCATATGGGAAACAAAACAAAACAAAACAAAAACCTCAGGATAGCCAAAACAACCCTGTACAATAAAGGAACTTCCAGAGGCATCACAACTCCTGACTTCAAGCTCCACTATAGAGCTACAGTAGTGAAAACAGCTTGGTATTAGCATAAAAACAGATAGGTGGACAAATGGAATTCAAATTGAAGACCGTGATATTAATCCACAGACCTATGAACATGTCATTTTTGACAAAGAAGCTAAAAAATATAAAAAGGAAAAGAGAAAACATATTCAACAAATGGTGCTGGTACAGCTGGCTGTCAACATGTAGTAGAATGCAAATAGATCCATATCTATCTCCATGCACAAAACTCAAGTTTAAATGGATCAAAGAGCTCAACGTAAATCCAGTCACTCTGAACCGTATAGAAGAGAAAGTGGGAAGTAGTCTTGAATACATCAACACAGAAGAACTACATATAATGTCAGTAGCACAGGCACTGAGAACAACAATTAATAACTTGACACAGAGAAGCTTCTGTAAGGCAAAGGACATAGTCAATAAGACAAGATGGCAGCCTCAAGAATGGGAAAAGGTCTTCACCAACTCCATATCTGACAGAGGACTGATCTCCAAAATATATAAAGAACTCAAGAGATTAGACATCAAAATACCAAATAATGCAATTAAAAATGGGATACAGATCTGAACAGAGAATTCTCAACAGAAGAATATCAAATGGCTGAAAGACACTTAAGAAAGTGCTCAATATTCTTAGCCATCAGAGAAATACAAATCAAAACAACTCTGAAGTACCATTTACACCTGTCGGAATGTCTAATCTCAAAAACACCAATGATATCTTATGCTGGTGAGGATTAAGAATAAGGGGACACTCCTCTATTGCCGGTGGGAGTGCAAACTTGTACAACCACTTTGAAAACCAATATGGCAGTTTCTCAGAAAATTGAGAATCAATCTACCTTAAGATCCAGTAATACCACTCTTGGACATATATCCAAAAGATTGACTCTCATACCACAAGGAGGTTGGCTCAACTGTGTTCATAGCAGCATTATTCATAATAGCCAGAACCTAGAAACAGCCTAGATGCCCCTCAACCAAACAATGGTTAAGAAAATGTGGTTCATTTACACAGTGGAGTACTACTTAGCTGTAAGAAACTATGACATGATGTAATTTTCAGGCAAATGGAGGAACTAGAAAAAAACCATCCTGAGTGAGGTAACTCAGACCCAGAAAGACAAACATGGTATGTATTCACTCACAAGTGGATAATAGAAATAAAGCAAAGGATAACCAGCCTACAGTTCATGACTCCAGAGAAGCTAGGTAAGAAGGAGAACCCTAAGAGGACATAGGATCCCCTGGGAAAGGGAAATAGACAAGATCTCCTGAGAAAATTGGGAGAGTAGTGGGGGTGGGGGTGGAGAAGGGAAGGTGGAAGGGGAGGAGGAGGGGAAAAGGAGAAGGGGGAGGAGAACATGAGGGAAATGGATGGTGGAGATGGTGCAAGAGAGGGAGAGCAATGAAAGATATCTTGATTGAGGGAGTCATTATGGGGCTAGTGAGAAACCTGGCACAAAGGAAATTCCCAGGAATTCACAAAGATGACTCCAACTAAGACCCTAAGCATTAGTGGCGAGGGTACCTGAACTGGCCTTCCCCTGTAATCAGATTGATGACTACCAATTATCATCATAGAACCTTCATCCAGCAACTGATGGAGGCAGATGCCGCGCACAGCTAAGCATTGGGCTGAGCTCCCAGAGTCTAGTCGAAGTGATAGAGGAGAGTTAATATGAGCAAAGGGGTCAAGACTATTTTGGGGAAACCCACAGATACAACTGACCTGAGCTAGTGGGAGCTCACTGACTCCGAACTGACAGCAGAAAAACATGCATGGGACTGAACTTGGCCCCCTGAATGTGGGTGGCAGTTGTGTGGTTTGGGCAGTCTGTGAGACCACTGTGGGACTAGGATTTATTCCCAGGGCTTGAACTGGCTTTTTGGAGTCCCTTCTCTTTGGAGGGATACTTTGCTCAGCCTAGATATAGTGGGGAAGGCTTTGGTTCTGCCTTACAGAGATGTGCCAGACTTTACTGACTTCCCCTGGGAAACCTTAATCTCTCTGAGGAGTGGATGGAGTAGGGTGGGAGGAAGATGGGGAAAGAGGGAGGAGGGAAGGGAGTGTGAACTGGGATTGGTATGTAAAATGAGAAAAGACTTTAAAATAAAAAATAAATAATGTCTAAAAAAGATATGACAAAAATTAAACTCATGAGAGTTAATCATAATCTGAGCAAGGTGATGCACACCTTTTATCCCAGCAGGTGGGAGGCAGAGGCAGGTGCATCTCTGGGAGTTCAAATCCAGCTTGGTGTACATAGCAAGTCCCAGGACTGTCAGCTATATAATACAGAGACCCTGTCTAAAACCAAAATAAAAAATAAACAAAGGAACAAACAAAAAAGAATTAATTATATGGAGATCCTAACATTAACAGATAGAACCATAGATATGCCGTTAGAACATTCTTCTTTATAAACACAAATCTTAAACACATTTATTCATACTATTATTGAAAAGGATTAGTGTGTACAATACCATTTAGTAATTAATAATTAAAAATGTATCCTACTTTATAGGGTTCAAAGAAGTACTAATTTCTGTGATTAAGTTAGATTTCTCCTACCTTATTTTTAGAAGAGGGTGCCTTAATTTCCTTTGGAAGGATGGGTGGCTCTTTGTTTGGCTGGAAGAGAAAGAGATGGTACAGTATCGGTATATTCCACATTAGGGAATGAAGTGTTTCTAAAAGTTTTGTGGAACAGAGACAGCTGACCTGAACAAGGAGGAACTAATGGGCCCCCAAACTGATAGCTGGGAATCCAGCATTAGACTGACTCAGACCCCCTGAACATGGGTGTCAGTTGGAAGGCCTGGGCAGTCTAAGGGACCTCTGACAGTGGAACCAGGATATATTCCTGGTGCACAAAAGGACTTTGGGAGCACATTCCCCATGGAGGGATACTCCCTTAACCTAGAGGCAAGAGGGAGGGCCTAGTCCCTACTCCAAATGACTTGACAGATTTAGATGACCCCTCCTGTAAGGCATCACTCTACATGTGGAGTGTTGGGGGGGAATGAGATGGGAGGGTGGTTGGGGACATAGGAGGTGGGAGAGAGGGAGAGGGAACTGGAAAATAAGAAAATGAATAAATAAAAAAATAAATAAAAAAGAGGAAACTATGATCAGAATTAAAAAAAAAAGTTTTGTGGAAACTTGGTCATACTACCATTATATGAAGATGACAGTTGCTTGAGTATTAAATGTGTGTTAGGAATCCTAGTGTGGAATAAAACATATGTTTCTTCAACCCAAGACAGGAAACTCTGGTGCACTTTCCCAAGCGCTTTGCTGTGCCAACCCTTTCTTTGTTGTCTGGCCCTGAGAAACTCAGCTGGTAAGTAGGGAGATAGAGGGTGTTTATTGTGGGTGGGTCCAAGGGACAGGTTCCTTTACTGGGTAGAGATAGCACAAAGTGGTGGTTTTGAGTTGGGTGTGAGCTGTGGGATCCCAGAAGAAGGTCGACCAGGGAGGTAAGGGGAAATGGCTGTGTTCTACTAGGAGAGCATGGTGCCTGATGGAGTCCTCAAGAGATCAGTGTTAGGAATGGGTTGAGTCTTGATTGTTTTTATAGACAAAAAGGAGCCAACCTAGGGTAAAAAAAGGAAAACCGAGAATGATTGTTAATCTGTGAGATTTTATTATAAGATACCGATTGTTTAAAACTCTGTAGTTTTAGTCTATAAAAACTGAAGAGTGAAAGAAAACTTGAATTCATCACTTAAAAGATATAAATATTGAGGAGAAGTAGATGGCCTGTTGTAAAGCATAAAAACGTGTGCTTGGATTCCCAGCTCCCACGTAGAAGCTGGGCAGGGTGGCACTCATTTGTAACTCTAGCACAGGACGGGGAGTGAGGAGGGTCCCCAGAACACATTGATTAGCCTGTATAGCCAATTGGTGAACTCAGGTTCAGTTAGAGACCTTGTCTCAAAACATGATGTGGTGTCTGGAGAATTGGCTCAGCAGTTAAGAGTACTGGCTATTCTACTAGAAGACTCAGGTTCAATTCCCAGCACCTATGTATTGACTAAGCAGTGTCTATAACTCTAGCTCTGGGCTATCCAATGCCTTTTTATGGCCTCCATGGGTACCAGACACTCATGTGGTACACAGACATATAAACATGTAAAACACCAATACACATACAATAAATTAATAAATTGAAAAAATTATGTGGGAAGCAATTGGAAAAGAGACTCAGCATTGGCCTAGTCTCTATGTACACACACCCACATGAATGTAAATAGCACACACACAAATAAAATAATAAAACTAGTATATTCTAGATGAATTAAAGTATATGAAATGTAATATAGGAGTATGCATCAAAACTTTAATATATTGGCTAAATATTTATTCTAAAATTTCTTATTTTAAATAATATATAGTTTGTTTAATGCCATCTTATACAATAACTGTAGCTTAATATTAAAATTATACATTTTATAAAACATATTTATTTTTATTTTATATATCGATCCCAGTTCCCTCTCCCTCCCTCTCTCCCATGGTCATGGGAGCCCCTCCCATTCCATTCCCCCCCAAACTCCACAGGGAGGGTGATATAAAGGCATACATATAAAGCAAATAAGAAGGTGGCAATATCACTGATAAAGTCGTCATTTAAAACAACAAGCAATGTGGTTCAGGATAATAGCACTGTCAAACCACATCTCCTTTCCCCTCCAATATTTAAATCTTATAAGTGATGGGTCCAAGTTTGCTTTTACTCTTCAGTTTTCATAGACTAAGACTACACACCTTCAAGCATCCATCAGTAGTCATATAATAAAACATCACAGTTAGATTATTATTTAATTACTCTTGGTTTTCATTTTTTCCCCTAGTGGGGTCAGGGCCCTCTTAACCACAGGGTGGACCATTTGCTATTACCCTTTCCTGGGAAGCTGATTTTCTTTGAGCCCTCTGTGTGGTATCTCTTCTTGCCTATCACAACATTAGGTGTATCAGAGGCAGCTGGCCTCTTTTGGCATAGCTGTACTGAGCCTGGCCTCTTCAGCATGTCTGCACTGGGGCTGATTTTGCATAGGACACATTTGTATGAGCAGATACCAATTGCTTAATACTGTGGAATGAAACATGGAATTCTGGCTCAGGTCTGCTTTTAGAGCCCCATTCAGAGGACAGCCCCTTCAGGCCATTGGCCACTTGAGCTGAGAGGTAGAGGAAGGAGGCTGCAGACAGTTTGCCCAGTGTAGGGAGAAGCCATATTATTTCCATCTGATCGTTTTATCAGTGTCCTTGTATCCTAAGTTCTGCAGAAAAGTCACCTGAAACAAGACAACCCTGGCTTTTAATTAGACTAAGCGTCTCATTACTGGGAAGAGATTAACGACCTTACCTCTTACTGTGCTTGCATAGTGAAGCAGAATCTGGAATCATTTATCACCTTCTAAAGAGATGAAAAGTAAGTAGAGAAAATTCCTGAATCTGGAAAAGGTCACTTTAATATGCCTAAGGTATTAACTTTGAATGGACTGATGAAGAAGGTTAAAAAATAAGTAAATATTGTTTTTTGATCCAATTGTTAAAACAAATGAACAAACAAACAAAAAAACCAAAACCAAACCAAACCAAACCAAAACCCAAAACTAAGACTTGGAATGAATTTGCTACTATTGTGTTGTTGATTTCTTCCCCAGGTGGCGTGGCCTTGGGAAAAGTGCCTCCCAGTTAGCCCTTTGCTTTGGAAGGCAATTACAACCTTCCAGGGGTGGACAAAGGCCGACTTCAGGCTTACAGTCCTGTTCTGGAAGGCTCTTTATACAATGTGGATTCTCTACTCTGTCCTAAAGGTGGTTAGTTATGAGCTGAATCTCTTTGATTAGAAAACACCATCAAGAGATTTGAAAAAAAAAAAAAAAAATCAAATCCAAACCCTCTGCCTCTTGGGAGTTCTACCCTGATACATATCCCTGGTGAGAACTGTATCTCCCAGGTCCTTATTACTTCTTGTTTTTATAGCAAGCAAGAATAATTTCTACACATTTGGAAAGTGAACTATAAAGAGCAATGTAACTGGTTTGGATGAACTACAATTTCTGTGACCCCCTTCTTTGTTGTGATGTGTTACTTCATTCACCCACATTGACTCAGAAGTGTATTGGCACTTTCATCAATTTTCAATAATCCAGCTAATTTTCTTTCCCTCTCCCCATTTCTCCAAGTACTGAGAGAAAACAAACAAGAACAAAATACCAAACAAAACCAACAGCCCCTCCCTCCCAGAAATTCAGGTCGGTTGAGTGCGTTCAGCTACCTCTGGTTTAAATAGCCTCGGATGACTCTATTAATATTTTTGGTTGTTGTTGAGGCAGAGTTTTACTCTTTAGCCTAGATTGGTTTTAAAGTCATGATGATGCTTCTGCCTCAGTCTTCTAGTACTGGAATTAAATGTGTGAGTTCCCATGCCAAGACAAAGTAGAAATTAAAATACCAATTTGCAATTAAAGTATATTTTAAACAAGGCACATTGAACAAGTGCACTACTATTCAAAACTCAGCACTCTCAGTTATTTTATTGTGTTTTCTAGTCTTGTTTGTAGTGAGCATGCTCTGTGGTTACATATCCCTCACAAGTTCATGTGCGGGGGTGGGGGGGGTTTAGAGCTTGGAAGTGGCTCAGTGGCAACATTTATACCATGGGAACTGGGGAATGGAACTGGGCAGCACTTTATAAACATCTGTATTGCATTAACATTTTATTACTACATTTATCTTTTGAGATGGCTTATGTACTGTTGAGCAGGCATGAGGGTCAGAATGAATTTGTGGGGGCCAGCTTTCCCCTCCTGTCATGTGAGTCTTAGGGAGAAGGCTCAGCTTCTCAGGCTTGGCCATAAGCAGCTTTGAGCTGTCATTTCCCATATTTTATTTTTAAAAATGTATTTTTATTATTTTAAATTGGTGTTTGTGTCTGTATGTGGGTGCATGTGCCTGTGAGTGCAGCTGTCCTCAAAACCAGAGGTACTGGATGCTCAAGAGATGGAGTTACAGGTGGTTGTGAGTTGCCTAATGTGGGTGATGGGAAGAGCAGTAAGTACTTTTACTCGCTGAGCCCGTCCCTGTAGTTTTAGTTGATGCATACTTTTACATATTTATGGGTCACGGTGTCAGTACTGTACATGCATTCAATGTGTAATGGTCAGAGAAAGTTTTCATATCTGAAACTCCAGCGTTATTTTGTTTTAGGAACTTCTGAACCCTTTCTTCAAGTTCTTTATAAAAACAAGGCAATTGCTTCCTGAACAGAATATTGACAGTACAGGTACTAAGAACAATAATCAATAAATGAGACCCTATGAAACCAAAAAGCTTCTGTGAATATTATTTTCAAGTGTGTGACTTTTATTTATTCTGTATTTGTTTAACTCTGTGAAGCTGTGTTACTCTGCCTATCTAAAAAACCTGGTGGTCCTAATAAAGAGCTGAACAGCCAATAGTAAGGCAGAAGCAAGGATAGGCAGGGCTGGCAGGCAGAGAGTATAAATAGAAGGGGAAACAAGGCATCAAGAGAACTAGGAGAAGAGGACAGAAGGGGTCGGTCACCCAGCCACCCAGCCACCCAGGTACCCAGCCATCCAGCCATCCAGCCATCCAGCCATCCAGCCATCCAGCCATCCAGCCATCCAGCCATCCAGCCATCCAGCCATCCAGCCATCCAGTTATAAAGCAATCTGTAAGTAAGATTTACAGATATTAGAGAATAGGAAAAGCCCAGAGGCAAAAGGTAAATGGAGTGATTTAAGGAAAACAAGCCAAGCTAAGGCAAGCATTCAAAAGTAATAATAAGACTCCATGTGTGATTTATTTGGATGCTGGGTGGCAGGCTCCTCAAAAGAGCCAAAGAATAAAAAACAACCAGCAATACTTCTGTAAGGCAAAGGACACTATCAACAAGACAAAATGGGAAAAGATTTTCATCAGCTCTACATTTGACAGAGGGCTAATATACAAAATACACAAAGAACTCAACAGGTATCAACAAACCAAATAATCCAACTGAAGAATGGGGTACAGAGAATTCTCATCAGAGGAATCTGAAGTGGCTGAGAAACACTTAAAGAAATGTTGAACATCCTTAGCCATCAGGGAAATGCAAATCAAAACATCTTACATCTTACATCTGTCAGAATGGTTAAGCCAAAAGCACAAATAACAGCTCATGCTGGTAAGGATGTGGAGCAAGAGAAACAATGCTCCATTGCTGGTGGAAGTGCAAACTTGCACAACCACTATGGAAATCAATATGGTGTTTCCTCAGAAAACTGGGAATTGATCTACCTCAAGATCAAGCTATGCCATTCTTGGGGATATACCCAAAAGATGCTTCCTCCTACTACAAGGACACTTGTTCAACCATGTTCACTGAAGCTTTTTTCATCATAGCCAGAAACTAGAAACAGTCTAGATGTCCTTCAGCTGAAGAATGGATAAAAGAAACGTGGATATTTACATAATGGAGCATTACTGAGTTGTTAAAAACAATGACATCATGCAATTTGTAGGCAAATGGATGGAACAAGGAAATATCAAACTGACTGGGGTAACTCAGACACAGAAAGACACACAATGGTATGTATTCACTTATAAGTGGGCATTGACTATTAAGTAAAGGATAATTATGCTACAATCCATAGACCTGGAGAAGCTAAATAAAAAAAAAAAAAAAAAAAGGGGTTCAAGATGGTGTCAAGGGGAATGCATGGATATCCCTGGGAATGGAAATAGAATAGATTTTCCAGGTGCACGGGGCAGGTAGGGATGGGAACAGGAGGAATCAGGTTGGGCATGGGAAAGAGAGGGTACTGGGTGAGACGATTGGAATTGGGGGGCATTTATGTGGTGATATAGAAACTTAGTGCAATGGAATCTCCCTGGAATCTACAAGAGTGACCCTAGCAAATTGCCTAGTAAGGGGGATATGGAGCCTGAACTGTCTATGACTAGGCAAAGCTCTTAGCAGTAGGTTTGGGACACTAAGTCAGCCACAAAACTTTCAACCTACAACATGTACTGGCTGCAAGATGTGCTGGAATAACAGCCACATAGAACTTGAGGCCCAACTTGAAGCTCATACTACAAGAGGGAGTCCACATCTGACACTGTCTATATGTCCAGGAACCAGAGGCTAGATATCCCAGAGACCTAGTATAGAACCAAAATGACCAGTCCTACCTCCACTGAAAGGTCAGTGAAATGATTCCTAATGACACTCTGTTATACTCATAGATCAGAGATTGGCATAATCGTCAGAGAGGCTTTATCCAGCAACTAATGCAAGGACCCATAGCCAAATAGTAGATGGAGCTGGGGTAATCCTGTGGAAGAGGCAGAGGAAGAATTTTAAGAGCCATAGGGGTCAAAGATGCCACAAGAAAACCCACAGAATCAACCAACCAAAGCTCATAGGTACTCACAGAGATTGAACTGACAATTAGGGAGTCCATGCCTGATTTGCTTGGATGTCCATGGACTAAATGACCAGAAAAAAGTCAAGTAGATGAAATGATTCCTGAAAATATTCTGCTACACTCATGGATTGGTGTCTAGCTCAGCAATTATCAGAGAGGCATTTTCCAGTAACTGACAGAAACAGATGTAGAGACCCACAGCCAAACACTAGACAGAGTCAGGGGAATCCTGCACAGAAAGGGGAGGAAGGATTGTAGGAACTAGATTTGGTGGACACAGTTTCTCCAAGTTACCACATTACTGCTAGAACTCCTAACTTAAATAAGCAAAACCATCTTCTCATGGCCTCATTCTCTATTTTAGGACTTTCATTTTATTATTTTTCTAAATTGATGTTCAAACCAAAATGATGTCTTTTTCTTGCTTTTGAATAATCATTTTGTATACTGTGAAGATGTGTTACCTTGATTGGTTTAATAAAAAGCTGAATGGCCAGTAGCTAGGCAGAATTTCCAGGCACAGAGGAGGCTGTGAGGAAGAAGGGTCGGGATGAGGAGACATGGAGAAAGCAGGAAAGCAGAATGGACAGTATGTAGATGAGGTACATTAGCTTTAAGGCAGAAATGGGTTAATTTAAGTTATAAGAGCTAGCTAGAAACAAACCTAAGCTATCAGCTGACCTTTCATAATTAATAAGTCTCCATGTCATGATTTGGGAGCTGACTGGCTGGACAGATAAAGACTGGCACATTTTCTTTTCTCCTTTGTCTAAGATTTATTCTCTGTGAAGGCTATGTGATAATATATTGTTTATGATATAAAGCTTTCCTAGAGATCAGAATGCAAAGCTAGCCACAGCCACAGTGCCTAGGCAGTGGTGGCACACATCTTTAATCCCAGGATTCAGTAGACAGAGGCAGATGAATCTCTGTGAGTTCAAGGCCACTCAGGGCTACATGAGAATGAATCATTCTATAAGAGAAACAGAGCTCTTGTCTTTAATCCTAGCACTAGAAAGGTATATAAGACAGGAGCAGGGTCTCAGATATTCAGTCTTAGACTTTCAGTTTCTAGTCACAGGGAAGACAGAATCTCCATTTCAGCCTTGGCAGAGGGAATAGCTACTGGTTGGCTGCTTTGCTTTTCTCATATTCACCCCAATAGCTGTCTCTAAGTTTTTATTACTCATGCTACATTTTGGCGCCCAACATAAAGGTATGAATACACACACACACACACACACACACACACACACACACACACACACACAGCTTGCCTGTGGCTTTGAAGCCACTGGCCCAGGCCTAGGCCTGAGTTGCAGGCAGGGCTTCCACTGGAGTTCCTGCCTAGCTGCCTAGGTTTTCTTTTGTTTTTTCCCCAAGTCTTTGAGTGAGTTTGGGATTTCCCTGTTGTGGCCTCTCTAAACAGTCTTCAGCTGCCACCCAAACTAGAAGCAGGTTCTTTTGCCTTCAGGCTGCTCCTGCCACATGCATTTTTTTCCATACAATCTTGTGTGTGGTTTTTCAGAGTGCAGATTCTCTCTCTCTCTCTCTCTCTCTCTCTCTCTCTCTCTCTCTCTCTCTCTCTCTCTCTCTCTCTCTGTCCCTTTGGTTGTGGGTTTTCCCGGGAACCCTTGGGACCCCCTTCTTAGGCTGCTGCCAGAAAAGTTACCTACCTTGAAACGTGCTCTGCTTCTACAGTTCTATGAAGCAGCAGTCATCTTCACACTTCACTGTCATCCAAATCCTCATTGTTGGCAGATTTGGTGAGACAATTGGGAATTCTTTTTTTTTTTTTTTCTTATTTTACATATTGATTCCAGTTCCCTCTCCCTCCCTCCCTTCTTCCCTCCCTCCCTTTCTCCCATCCCCCCCCCACCCAATTGGGAATTCTTAAAGAGAGAGGCTTTTTTTCCCCACATTAAAAAAATGGGAAACACCATTACAAAGGAGCGAGTTATGTTTCTGTATGATTATGCAATGAATGATTCCTGAATCCATCCACTTCGAGCAGCACCCAGGGTGACCCTGCCTTCCCTGAGATGAATGGCAATGGTGCTGCAGCCCCCATGGACTTCACTGCCACCACTGAGGACCAGCTGATCAACAAGCTCCCTCCAGGCACAGCACTGGGTACACCGTCCTACCCCTCAGACGGCTGCAGCACTGACGGGCTTCGGAGCCGCGTCAAGTATGGGGTGAAGAGCACTCCTGAGTCTCCCCCCTACAGCTCTGGGAGCTATGACTCCATCAAGACAGAAGTCAGTAGCTGTCCTGAGGACCTGACAGTGGGCCGGGCCCCCGCAGCAGATGATGACGACGATGATCATGATGACCATGAGGACAATGACAAGATGAATGACTCAGAGGGCATGGACCCTGAGCGACTCAAGGCCTTCAATATGTTTGTGGATGAGAACCTGGACCGCATGGTGCCCATCTCCAAGCAGCCCAAGGAGAAGATCCAGGCCATCATTGAGTCATGCAGCCGGCAGTTCCCCGAGTTCCAGGCGCGAGCCCGCAAGCGCATCCGCACATACCTCAAGTCCTGTCGTCGCATGAAGAAGAATGGCATGGAGATGACCAGACCCACTCCTCCCCACCTGACCTCAGCCATGGCAGAAAACATCCTAGCAGCTGCCTGTGAGAGTGAGACAAGAAAAGCAGCTAAAAGGATGCGCCTGGAGATCTACCAGTCCTCACAAGACGAACCTATAGCCCTGGATAAGCAGCACTCTCGGGACTCCACAGCCATCGCCCATTCCACCTACTCACTGCCAGCCTCTGCCTACTCCCAGGACCCTGTGTACGTCAATGGTGGCCTCAACTACAGCTACCGTGGTTATGGGTCCTTGAGCAGCAACCTGCAGCCCTCGGCTTCCCTCCAGACAGGAAATCACAGTAACGGGCCCACAGACCTCAGCATGAAAGGTGGGACCTCTACCCCGACCCCTCCCACACCCACTCCTTCCAGTAACAGCACCAGCAGGACCATGCCCACGGCCCAGCTCAGCCCCACAGAGATCAGCGCTGTGCGGCAGCTCATTGCTGGCTATCGAGAGTCTGCAGCCTTCCTGCTGCGTTCTTCGGATGAACTGGAAAACCTCATTTTACAGCAGAACTGACCCCACTGGCCCCCAGAGTGCACGACACCAGGGAAGGAGGCTGTCCCAGCTTCCTGCCTCACCAGTAGGTACATTGTTTTCTGAAAGAGGTGGGATCCAAAAGAGCTGTTTCTAGCCACACTCCGAGCATCTGAGACTTTGGGCACAAGGACACTTTTTTTTTTGTTTGTTTGTTTTTTAATTTCACCACACAGGTGCTCTGACCTGCTTGGAAAGAGGCCAATGGGGCAGCTCTAAAAGGGATGGGGCTCCCCTGACAAGGCACAGGAGCTGCAGCTCTATTAGAATCACCTTCATGGACCCTGATGTTAGAATCCCATCCCGACAATTACCTTTGAAGTCTTAGGTGAGCAGAATTGCATATTTATTGAGAAGAGCAAACGTGGGCCCTTTCTTCCTCTCCCTAGTAATTTATTTTTCTGAAATGGATTCTTTTGTGTTTGTACAGATAAAAAAAAATATCAAAGTAGTAAATTTGAATTTTCCTGATGGCTAAGGATGTTGAAAATATTAAAGAATATTTATCTGGGACTTAGTGGTTAAGAATACTAGCTGGTCTTCTAGAGGTCTTGAGTTCAATTCCCAGCAACCACATGATGGCTCACAACCATCTGAAATGAGATCTGGTACCCTCTCTGGCCTGCAGGGATATATGTGGATAGAACACTGTATACATACTAAATAAAATTAAAAAAGTTTTATCTGGAGTGAGTTTACTACTTGAATCACTTTCACTTTTTTTTGTTTTGTGTGTTTTTTTTTTTTTTTTTTTTTGAGACAGGGTTTCCCAGTAGCTGTAGAACCAGTCCTGGGACTCACTCTGTAGACCAATCTGGTCTTGAACTCACAGAGATCTTCCTGTTTCTGCCTCCCGAGTGCTGGGATTAAAGGTGTGAGCCACCACTGCCAAGCACTTTCACTTTTTTCATATCAGTGTTCAAGAGGTACAGTGGCCAGGCAGTGGTGGCACACACCCTTAATCCCAGCACCCAGGAGGCAGAGGCAGGAGGATCTCTGAGTTTGAGGCCAGCCTGCTCCACAGAGCAGGTTCCAGGACAGTCAGGGCTACACAGAGAAACACTGCCTCAAACAAACAAACAAACAAAAGCCAAACAAAAACAAAAACAAAACAAAACCCCCTCAAAAAACAAAAGAAAAAAATCACAAATGAAATTGTCATAAAAATATCTGTAAAGAAAGATTAAGTAAAAATAAATACTCAGAATCAAAATTGCTTTTCAGTTGCCTCATTTCACAGATGATGTTATATGAAGCCAAAATTGTCCTAAGTTGAGGCATTTTCTTTTGTCAGAGTGGTGTTGAGGGTGCTGGGATCTATCTTCACGTCTTCTAAATATATACTACTGTCTGGAACTAACCATTCAAGGGTAGACTCAGTATGAAAACAGAGTTAACTAAGAAGCAACCACCACTTAAGTGTCAGTAATTGTGCAGAGTGAGGAACACTTGTAATACTGTGTGCACCAATATACTAGTCTTCATGGATATGAGTGGAAACAAACAGAATAAAAGGAAAACACATGAGACAAGTGGTAAGTATTGGGTTGATGAAAAGTAGTGGAGGGGGCATGAACAGAAGAGGCAAACGCGTGGGTGAGGCGATGAGGTTTTGGTAAAGGTGGACTGAAGAGTTGGATAATATACAATAGTTCCTTCTTTCAGGGTGCTGAGCCACCAAGGCCAGTCTACTTTCTTTGGGAGAAGAAAAAGAAGAGGAGAGGGTAAGAGAAAAAAATGATCTAGGACAAGAATAGAGCAGGACCAGGTTGTCTGGGAACTTGACATTTGAGATTAAATAAGGAAAGAACAGTTGGGGTGTGTGGGTAGAGGTACAGGATATGAAACCTGATGACCTGGCTGCTGGATCTATCCCATCTCAGGTCTCCTAGCATGCCTTGTTCAGTTCCTAGGTGTATTTTCACACTTCTCTTTGCTGATTTAAAAAAATCGATTCTTTGGGAATTTCACATCATGCATGCCAATCCTGCCTATCTCCTAGTCTCTCTGAATCTGCTCCTCACTCCTGTAGCATCCTCCCCTGCTAAGGAAAGCCAAAAAAGAATAAAATAAGATTTAAGGAACAATAATAAAAGAAGGAAAAACACTTCCTTCCTCTGTTTCTCCCACCTCTCCATCTCTTCCCCATTCATCCTAGGGGCATTCGGAGCTGCTATCTATCATAAAGTATATCCATCTGTCCAAAAAGCACTACTTGCAAGTGTTCACCATGCAATGAATTGTTGGTTAGGTTCAAGGCTTCTGGCTTTGATATACCACTAAAACTGGACCCCCACTAATACTCCTCTCTGATATTCCACTTTTGCCTTGAGTCATGGAGAATTTTTAAGTGTACTTTGACATTCTATGGTGACTGCCAGATGCTAATTTCTATTCATTATTGGATTTTATGTGTGTAATATTTTCAATTGATCCATAGTTCCAATGGTTACACACAGTTTCCTTGCCTTACTGTTCTCTTTGGCTAATGCTTTCTGGTCAGGGATTTCTATATTCACTTCCTAATTCTGTCCCAGTTCTTCCCTATTTATTCTCTGAGCTGTATCTTGACATTTGTGAAATCCCTTTGTCACTGAATGTGGAGACAGAGTACCTTAAAAATGCAACAACTAATATTTAAATTAAATTATATCTTTGTGATATGCTATGGTCACCTGGTGTCTATTGTTACTTTTCTTTCAGAACCTCAGAAGAGATTAAGAAGTTTAGAATTTCCTCTGTTAGATGGATATACATTTTGGTTAACAGTATTGAAAAGAAGGCCCCTTGCTGATGTCAATTTATCAGTAGTCAGACTGAAAGAAAAAGAATTACAGCTGATGATCTAGACAACTTACCTTGGGAGTTATAGTCTGGGCTTGAGGATCTGACCTTTTGATGCTGTGGACTGACTTGTGAACTAGTCATGGTTTTCTGTTTGTTAATCAAGATTCAAGTTGGAGAGTGAGATTTCCCTGAGGCCTGTCTGGTCCTCTCGAGTAATTGTTTCCATTCTGCAGGAGAGTCATGTTTTAAAATTCCTGTGTCTAGGTACTATCTCAGATCAATTAAGCCAGAGTTTCTGGCAGCAGAACCTGGGTACTACTATATAAATAAAAAGGCTCCTCAGTTATTCTAAATGTAAAAAAATTATAAAACTATAATTTAAAAAAGTAAGTTGGAGCAAAACTCCTAGAACTTATTTATGAACAAGAATGCCTGGGAAGGTACAGCTGTAAACTCTGATTGACAAATTAAAACTTCAGTGGTGTGGAGAGGTTGGAATATTGCAAGTCCAGAGCTAAATCATCTTGGGGCATCTCTAGCCCCCTTAACAGCCATTTAGTGCCCTCCTCTATAGAGATATAATACAGTTTGTGACTATTGGGTAAATCCTTTGGAATGTACAAAGAGATCCATAGATTCCACTATCCAAAGGGCAAGAATGACATCAGATAGCATCTGAAGCCTATAGCCTATCTTGCTATAATCCACCTATCTAATGTACCCACCAATGTATTTGAACAGCATCTTGGTTTATGGCTTCTCTATTCTATTACTATAAAAACTTTGTGAAATTGCTACACCATTGAGACATGGCATTTGGGTTAACCTATTGTCTGTGTTTCCTGGCTCTCATATTTGGCTTCAAGATAAACCAAGTCTTTCATTTGTGTTGAGAGCTATTTCATTCACTGACATGTGTATGAGGTCAAAGTGGCTGAGTGCTCTTGAGTGGGATGCTGTGGTGGTCAGTAAGCTCTCCTTCTTCTCATAGGTGGCCCCTAGACCTTGCATAGGCCCAGTAAACTGAGGCATGTGACAATTATGATCAGATCAAAGAGCATCTAGGAAAAATCAGGGAGTACCCTTCTCCTGTTCACATTCTTTGCTTTTATGTTACTTGGGAAACATCTTCAAAAGAGTAAATCTTCCCTCAGGCCATCCTGGTCTTGTCAGTATACATTCAAATAAAGACGCACGAAGGATTTCAGGTGTCCAGGATTTCCTGCTAATGAAGGACCTTGTGGAGATGATAACATTCTAGGAACTAGAGTTTGGTACAGCTGGGTCACATTTCAGTGGCTGCATCTGAACCTCCTGATTCTTTCAGAAACATGCAAAGATTCTGTGCTGTGCTGCCTGTTGCTGATGTGACTTCCATCTGTCTAGTTTATTCACGCATTCTCTAGTATATCACTCCATCCTCTGCTGAGAACAATAGCCTCTTCACATAATACTTTCTGGATTCACATCTACTATGAACACTTGCTCCTCTATGTGGTAGTTTGAATGAGAATGGGCCCCATAGGCTTATATGTTTGAATATTTGGTCCCTAGTTAGTGGAACTATTTGAGAAGGATTAGGAGATATGGACTTGTTGGAGGAGGTGTGTCACTGGGGGTGGGTTGTTTTTCATGTTTCAAAAGATTTGTGCTAATCCCAGTTATCTCTCTGTCTCTTACTTGTGGATCAAGAATTGATCTCAACTGTTCCTGATACCATGCCTTTGCTCCAATGTCATGTATTCTGAGCCTCTGAAATCATGAGCATTAACTGCTTTTTAAAACTAAGATGCCCTTGTCATGGTGTTTTTGTCAGAGCAATAGAAAAATAGCTAATGCAATCTGTTAGGACAAATCCTTCTTTAAATTCCAGGTAAGGAAGGTGATGATTTTAGTCATTGTGGTAGTTTTAATGTGATTGGCCTCCATATGCTCGTTGGGAATGGCACTATTAGGAGGTCAGGCTTTATTGTGGTAGGTGTGGCCTCATTGGAGGAAAGGTGTCACTGTAGGGGTGAGCTTTGTGGTCTCCTATGCTCAAGATATGCTCAGTGTCTAAGTTCAATTCCTGTTGCCTGCCCATCAAGAAGTAGAAGTCTCAGCTCCTTTTCCAGCATCATGTCTGCCTGATGCTGCCATGTTCTACCATGTTCATGCCTCTGAAACCATTAGCCAGCCCCAATTAAACAATTAAATGGTTTCCTCTATAAGAGTTGCCTTGGATATGGTGTCTCTTTAGTGCAGTAGAAACCCTATATAAGACAGTTACCACTTACTAAATGTCATTGATATTTTAGATACTTTATATTAATTATATCACTTAAATAGCTCTTAACAGTTGCATTAATATTCTTACTTAGTGTATAAAGCAACCAAGATTAAAAAAAACAAACAGCTAATCTGTCCAAGGACATGAAGCTAGCTGGTGACAAAAATCAAGTATCTGTTAATAAACTCTAGCAATTGTCCATTTTCTTCTCTCAAAATCAGGTAATGGGGCCACTTCATTAAAATGTGAGGTTGCTAAAGTAAAGCTTTCTGGGTGGTCAAATATTGCAAGATATCAAGAGACTCATCAATCCTCTATATGTAGAATAAATTATTATAGTTCTTTTAGATGAATGAAAATTATCTGAAAGCGGATGAAATAAAAGAGGAAGAAGAAAGGAGCTATGGGAGAGGAAGTGGTATTTTAGACTTCCTTCTTTCCCCCCACTTTCTTGTCTTTGAGATAGAGTCTCACTGTATGTCCCAGACTGATCTTTTTTATTTATTTATTTTTTTTATTTAATTTTATATAACAAAGTCCAATTAAATGAAAACAAACATTTATACACAATATTTGGGAATTTGGGCATCGTTCTTTCCAAACTACTTCCTGCTGGTAAGGGGCGCTGTCTTAGGGGATTCGAAGAAGATTCAGATATCCTAGCTGTAGTCTGTAGGGCTGTTTTGTCCAGCTGTTTGGAATGTAGGATCAGCTTGTACTCTGTTTCAGGCGGTCTGGTGTGATCAAACCACATTAGTCTGGAAGGAATCCACATCTTTTCATTTTCTGTGGAAACAAAAATAGAAATCCTTTTCCCCAGTAACTTGTTCTTCAACTTAAATTTTGGAGTCAAAGCGTTTTTTTTTTTTTTTTTTTTTTTAATTTATTATTTTACATGTCGATCCCAGTTCCCTCTCCCTCCCTCCCTCCCTCCCCTCCAGCCCTCCCTCCCTTTTGCCCTCTCTACCCTCCACCATGCACTCTAAACACCCTCCCCTCCCAACCCCCCCACCACAATACCATATGTAGGGGAATGCCATCCAGTTGGGGTCATGTAGATCTGACAGGTCCTGTGAAGTAGGGACTAGGGCTTCTCTCCTATCTCTAGAATAAGGCAGTTATCCCTCCGTGGGGGATATGTTTCCAAAGTCCTTTTGTGCACCAGGGATACATCCTGGCTCCACTGTCTGAGGTCTCTTAGACTGCTCAGACCTTCTGGCTGAGACCCATATTCAGGGGGGGTCCGAGTCAGTCCCCTGTTGGCTTCCCAGCTATCAGTCTAGTGGCCCTTAGCTCCTCCTTGTTCAGGTAAGCTGTCTCTATGTACTTCTACCGCATGGTCTTGTCCTCTCCATCTGCTTCTGGGTTCTAGTTCGACTCAGTGTTTATGTTGGCAGTGGTATTGTGAATATATTTGTTCTGCTTCACCCTAGGTTTCTGGTGAAGTTGGATTATCTGTTGCCTACATTTTTGTGGGTGTAGTTACCTTCCTTGGGTTGGAATTTTCCTTCCAATACTTTCTGTAGGGCTGGATTTGTAGATACATATTGGGAAAATCTGGTTTTGTCATTGAATATCTTGTTCTCTCCATCTATATTGACTGAGAGTTTTGCTGGATATAGTAGCCTAGGCTGGCATCCGTGTTCTCTTAATACTTTTAGAACATCTATCCAGGACCTTCTGGCCTTGAGGGTTTCCATGGAGAAGTCAGGTGTAATTTTGATAGGTCTGCCTTTATATGTTACCTGTCCTTTTTCCTTCGCTGCTCTTAATATTCTTTCTTTATTCTGTATGCTAGGTGTTTTGATTATTATATGTCGAGGGGTCTTTTTTCTTTGGTCCAGCCTATTTGGGGTTCGGTATGCTTCTTGTACTTTCATGGGCATGTCCTTCTTCAGATTTGGAAAGTTTTCCTCGATGATTTTGTTGAATATGTTTTCTGCACCTTTGAGCTGAGCTTCTTCGCCTTCCTCTATGCCTATTAGTCTTAGGTTTGGCCTTTTCATGGTGTCCCACATTTCCTGGATGTTGTGTGTTAAGGATTTGTTGGATTTATGGTTTTCTTTGGTCGATGAATCTATTTCTTCTAGTTTATCTTCTGCGCCTGAGATTCTCTCTTCCATCTCTTGAATTCTATTGGTTATGCTTGTGTCCGTGGTTTCCGATTTTTTGCCCAGCTTTTCAATTTCCAGCTTTCCTTCCATTTGTGTTGCCTTTATTTTCTCAATTTCGGTTTTCAAATCTTGAACCGTTTCCTTCACCTGGTTAATTGTTTTTTCTTGGCTTTCTGTACTTTCCTTAAGTAATTTGTTCATTTCTTCCACTTTTTTGTTTGTTTTTTCCTCCATTTCTTTAAGGGATTTTCTCATATCTTCTTTGAGGGCCTCTATCATTTTTATGATGGTGATTTTTAAGTTGTACCCTTCTGCTTCCTCTGCTTTGTTGTTGTGTTCCATTCTAGTTGGTGTAGATTCCCTAGATTCTGGTGGTGTCATGTTTGTCTTTCTGTTATTAGGTGTTCTCTTGTATTGCCTTCTTCCCATAGTTTCTTCCAGTAGGTGTTGGCGGTGTCTCTTCCCTCTCTCTATGGTCCTTCCCTGATGGGCTTATGTGGATCAAAGATTCAATGTCTGTAGCTCTGTGTGGTCCAAGCTCTCTAGGAGGTTTCTCTGCAGACAGGGATCCAGGGATGGGGTCAAGGATGAGGATCCAGAAGAAGATACCAGCAGGTACTCACAGTGGTCCTCTGGCCAATAGCTCTGGCCAATAGCTCTGGCCAATGACCGGCAGAAGAGGACAAGGGCTGAGCTTGAACTTGAGAAGGTTTTGCAGGGTAGTGGGATCTCACTGAAAACTGGCGCTCTCCAGCTGAGACCTCGTTCTTTGGCAGGGGCCCGGATTTGGGGGTCAAGGATCTTGCCTGCAGGAACTCCGAGTGGACCAGCAGAGATAGGCGGATCTCTGGGAGGGGCCTGGGACTCCAGCAGAGGACTGGAGGCGGGGTCAGGGACCAAGCTGGTGGAAATTACAGGTGGTCCCACGTGGATAGTCAGGTCTCCTTTGTTCGGAGTTGCTCGGAGAGGTCTCCGAAGTAGGGTGGACTGTTGGCTCCACCCTCTGTCCCAGTGCTCAACCAGAGCGGCAGGACCGTAGGTGGGGTAGGGCACAGGGTGGGGGGGGTAGGCTGGAGGTTGGGATGGGTGGGGGTGTATCAGAGCTCCAAGGGTGCTCTCAATGGGGACCAGAGACAGGAGAAGCAGGATCAGGGGCCAATCCAGGGAGTTCAGGCGGGGGAGGGGGGAAAAGAGGTTGAAGGGGACAGGTAGCTCCAATTGGGCCCAGACTCACCTCTGGCCAATAGCCGGCAGAAGAGGACGAGGGCTGGTCTGGAACTTGAGAAGGTTTTGCAGGGTAGTGGGTTCTCACTGGAAACTGGCGCTCTCCAGCTGAGACCTCGTTCTTTGGCAGGGGCCCAGATTTGGGGGTCAAGGATCTTGCCCGCAGGAACTCCGAGTGGACCCGCAGAGATAGGCGGATCTCTGGGAGGGGCCTCGTCCCAGACTGATCTTACACACATAGTAGTGATCCCAAGTGCTGGGATTGCAGGTCCTGTGACCAGCTGACTCATTTATTTTCTTAAAAACTTTAAAAAACACTAATTTATTCTTGTGTAATTGCATGTGTATGTTATGTAGGCACATATGTGCTTGTATGTCACGGTGTGTGCACATGATGTGCTTGCATGGCAGAGGATAACTTGTAAAAGTTGGTTTTTTCTTTCCACTGTATGGGTTCAGGGATTGAACTCAGATCATTAGGCTTAGTGGCAAGCACTTTTAGCATCTGAGCCACCATACTGGCCCTCACTAGTTTCCTATGTTGAGACAGACTTATTACTAATAACCCAGTAACACAAAATCACTTGCTTTATTGATTGATTAGCTTGGCATTTGTACATATAACTCTGAAAGCAGTTACACTTTGTGGATGAATTTTTATATGGTCTCAAGATATTGTCTCAAACATTGACTTTATGACATGAAGGAACCTGTCAAGACTTCTAGATTCTATTTGTTTATTGTTTGTGCTGAAGATTGAACCCAGATTCTCACAAATGAACCACTTTACCATCCTTTGGGGTCTGCCTTAATATTTTTCAAATACACAGTTTGTTTACCAGTTAGATGCTGAAAGCTTGACGTATGATTCTGTTGCTGTGTTTCAATGTTGTTTTTTTCTGATCACCTCTGCATCCTGATATTATGGTCTCCCTGTAAAACATGGAGTAGTGTTATACTAATTTATTTTTGGAGTCAGGAATTTTGAGTCTCCCCCATGACATCATTCACACAAAGGAGTAAAACTGATAGCAAGTGAAGAAATGCTTTAAGTTAGTTGCCATGTGTTTAGAGTGCATGCACTTGAGTCTTTGGCCTCCAGTTACTTTGGTTTAATCTCTAGTTTTTCCAGATGAAAATAAGACACGTAACAGGAATAACTGTTTTTAGTCTTGATTTTATTTCTATTTTTTAATTAAAAAAATAATCCTTTGAGCCGGGCGGCTCACACCTTTAATCCCAGCACTGGGGAGGCAGAGGCAGGTGGATCTCTGTGAGTTTAAGACCAGCCTGGTCTAACAAGAGCTAGTTCCAGGATGGGCTCCAAAGCAATACAGAGAAACCCTGTCTTGGAAAAAAATCCTTTGACAGTTCTGTAACAGGGCCCCATACCTCAGCACAACAAACTCCATGATGGAAGTATCATTTAGGCTGTAAAATTCAGCATGTAGACAGTATCACCTGCCAAAATGAAAACAAAGCCCTAATCCATCAAAGTCCGTAGTTCCGGGAAAGTCTCTAAGTGTGCTAACCTTGCTTTTTGGCTTCTATAATTCCTCTTCTAACTGTTCTTGTTAACTGAAATATGCCAACCCAAAACATTGTTTTTGTGCTTAAAAGCTGACCCTGAGAAAGGCTTGGGCTACATTGGGATCCTGAACACCCAGTGTAGTTGCGGCTGGCTAATAGACTTTCTATTGGCTTAAACCTGTGTCTGAACAGTCTTCTCTGGTAAAACACCGTACAACAAATTCCACTTACATATTTGTTATATTTTGATCACATTCATCTGTATTACCCTTTCTTTTCCTCCTACTCTCTCTGCACTGCTTCTTTCACTGTCCTACTTTCTGAGTTTAATCAGGGAGTGCTTGCATGAGCATGAATGGGACCATTCATTTGGGAATGGGCAGCTTGCCAATGGCTACATCATTGAAGAGAAATGATTCTTTCTCCCAGCAGCTGTGAACTGCCAATAGCTATCTAGGTAAAGGTTGAGCTTCATGACCAGTTTTCCCATTCATGATGGAGATTTGTTATACTTGGTCTTGTGCAGGTACCTACATCAGAGCCTGTGGTTTCAACGGTTCTGTCACATCTAAAAACAACATTTCGAATGACTATTTCCCATTCTCTAGCTCTTATGTTCCTCTGGTTCCTCCTCCATGTTCCCAAAGCCTTGCATGGGGTGGTGGTGGTGGTGGTGATATAGACATCCTGTTTAGACATGAACTCAAAACAGTTAATTATTCTGAGTGCTTTGACCACTTATGCATCTTTATATTAACTGCTGCAAATAGCAGCTTGTTTGATCAAAGGTGAGATCGGCACTAATCTATAGGTATAAACATAAATATTTAGAAGTCAGTTTGATAACATGCCCACTTAGCAAAACACCAGGAGTAAGTTAGTAGATCCAGGGCCTGTGATCTTCCCAGCTTTAGGATAGGTTTATAGTACCAGCTATTAGTTCCTTCCTGTGGAGCAGGGCTCAGATCCAGTCAGAGATTAACCCACAGCAGCCACGCCACTGCTACACCAATTGGCATGATGGCTTTATTTTATTCATTTAAAATACTTATCTGATTTTAAAACTTTGTGTGTGAATGTGTGCCTGTGCATGGGTATATGCATATGAGTGTGAATGCATGAGTGGAAGAGGATGTTATATTTCCCTGGAGCTTGAGTTACAGGTGGTTGTGAGCCACCAAGATGGGTGCTGGCAACCAAACTCACTTTCTCTGCAAGAGCAGCAAGTGCTCTCAACCACTGAGCCATCTTTCCAGCCCAGTGTCTTAACTTCTAAACAAACATTTTAGGACACTTTGCCAACAGTGTTTTTTTTTTTTTTTAAACTTTTTATTGATTCTTTGTGAATTTCACATCATGTGCCCCAAACCCACTCATCTCTTTGTACCTCCATATCTGCTCTTCACCCTCGAAACCACAAAGGAAACAAAGCAAAGCAAAGTAAAGCAAAACAATAACAACAAATTTTTGCAGTGGAAGCTTCGATGTGTCACACAGTATACCCTTTTGCCCAAACATCTTTACTTGCAAATGTTCATTGCAAAGAGTTCATGGCCTCTGGCTTCTGTTAGACTATCAATAGTGAATCCTGACTGGGACTCCTCTTGGATATCCTGTTGTTGCTCTGTGTCATGGACACCCTGCAGCTTTGGTTCTGCAGGACTGGCCCTCTCATGTGCTCCAGCAGATCACAGATGGTGTAGATACTGAGTTGGGCCAACTCAGAGCCCTTGATCTGGGCCTGGATGGTAGCTGTATTGATCAGCCTGCCTGCTTCCCTGCACCTGTGCCATCAGGGCCAACTGTCCTGCGTTGCCCAGGTGAGGGGCAGGGCCAGCTCTCCAGCATCCAGCTGTGTTTTTTATTTGGGAAAAAAAATGAATTTGGTTACTAGTTATTATGGATGAGGAACAAGTACAAACAGAAAGAATATCGTGTCTATCATGAGGTTCATAACTTATTTACTCCAGTAAAAAGATGACATCTTGAATGTCATATATGACAGATTGTCACAAGGTCTGTGGTAACTATGGTAACTGGGTGTGGCCATTGAATGAAAATGGCCCACCAAGGCTCATGAGAAGTGCTACTAGGAGGCGTGGCTTTGTTGGAGGAAGTGTGCCACTGGGGGTGGGCTTTGAGGTTTTGGATGCTCAATGCAGGTCCAGTGTCACTTTCTATTCCTGATGCCTTCATATACTCATGTAGAAATCAAGGACTGTCAGCTACTTCTCCAGTACCTTGTTTACCTTCATGCTTCCTGCCCTGATGACAATGGACTAAACCGCTGAACTGTAAAACACCCCCCAATTAAGGGTTTTCCTTTATAAGAGTTGACATGGTAATGGTGTCTATTCACAGCAATAGAAACTCTAACTAAGACACTAGGCATGATTGTAGCAGGCTTTCTTTAGGGTACCAGACAGCTCCAGAATCATGACACAGAGACTTATTATCAGTTATGAATGCTCAGCCTTTTCTTAAGTTTGTTTCTCGCTAGCTCTTATAACTTAAAGTAACCTGTTTCTCTTCATCTGCATTTTGCCTTGGGCTTTTTAACTTTTGTCCATTTTGTGTGTCCTTCTCTGTGTCTGTCTGTCTGTCTGGTCCTAGGCATTTCCCAGCATTTCCCTCTCTTTCTCCCTCGTTCTCTCCTCTCTTCTTCTCTGAACCTAGATTCTTCCTTCTACTTATTCTGTCTGCCTACCAGCCCTGCCTGTCCTTCTACTGCCTACCTATTAGCACCAATCAGATGTCTTAGGTAGGCAAAAGGAAACAGCAACACACCTTTACATAATTAAATAAATTCAACATAAACAATGTAACACACCCATAGTTAAAGTAATATTCCACAACACATGGTGGCTTATGCATGTAATTGTAGCACTGAAGAGAGACTAAGGGTGGTGGATTGCTGTTTGTGGCTTCAAACTTTCTATGTTTCCCAGGCTGGTCTTGAACTCCTGATCCTCATGCTTAGTCTCTTGAGTGCTGTGGTCATAGGCCTACATTATCATGCTTGAACAAAAATTAAATTTGACTGTGATGAAAATGAGAAGTAAAAGGAGAAGTGAGTAGTTAGACAGAGTTTGGTATGTATGCATATGGGGAGGGTAAATACTAGGAAGGAACGGTTAATGATTGTCCTACTGAAATTTCTGTTGCTGTGATAAAAGACTAACCAAAAGCAACATGGAGGAGAGAAGAATCTAGCTGGCTTACAGCTTGTAGCTCATCATCAAGGGAAGTTAAAGCAGAAACTCATGGCAGGGACCTGGAGGCAAAGACCTGAAGCAGAGACTGTGGAGGAGTGCCGCTGACTGGCTAGCTCAGCAACCTTCCTTACACTACTCAAGACCACTTGCTCAGGGGTGGCGCTGCTTACAGTGTGCTAGGCCTTCATCTGCTTATTAGCAATCAAGAAAATGCCCACAGACACATCCACAGGCTAATCTGATAGATACAAGCCTTCAATAAGCATCTTTTCTCTGGGGTGTGTCAAGTTGACAACCAAAATTAACTACCAAAATAATTCAGGATTTTCAAGTTAAGCTGCTTGGGAATATTTATGCCATGTACAAGCAAAATCAAAAGAATTTGGAGATGCCTGACTAAAGGCAAGTTAGTGAAAACAGGAATTTGGCTAATATTGTTTTATTTTATTTTCCTTTCAAGGCTTCTGATATAATGATGTACTTGCTAAGATGTAGATACATTAGTGTCTGCCTTAGCCTATAATAATAAATAATAATAAAGCATTTTCCTCTTAAAAGGCTATTAGAGATAATAAAAGTAAGGTGTCCATTTAGTTCTAAAACAAGTTAGAGTGAAAAGATTATGATAGGAAGTTTTTTCCAATTTTAATTAAACTTAGTTTAGTTTAAACCATTAACATTATTGAGCATTTGTCCCATGACAAGCAATAGTTAAAAACATGACAGTGATAATGGTATGTGTGGTCCCTGAGCCAGTGGCTACTTATCTCCATCCACATTCCCTCTCCCTGCTCTTAGCCTCTTCAGAGCAGACTTCACTTCCTGGTTTCTCAGGGTGTAGATGAGGGGATTCAGTAATGGAGTGACAACAGTGTAAAATACAGCAACTGCTCCATCCAAGGGACTCTTGGAACCAGCCCGAAGGTAGATGAAAATACAGGGGACATAGTAGACTGTGACCACAGTGAGATGGGAGCCACAGGTGGAGAAGGCACGGCGTCTCCCATCAGCAGTGCGTATCTTCAGGATGGCATGAACTATGTTGGCATAGGAGAGCAGAATCAGCATGAAGCAACTGGCGGCCACTACCCCAATGTCCACAAAGGTCACAAGTTCATTGACTGTTGTGTCAGCACAGGCCAGTCTCAACACTGCAGGAATGTCACAGATGAAATAATCTATCTGGTTGGGTCCACAGTAGGGCAATCGAAAGGTCAGGGTGACTTGAATTGATCCATGGATGGAGCCAGCTGCCCAAGCTCCAGCCACTAAGATGGTGCATAACTTTCCATTCATTAGCACAGGGTAGCGAAGAGGCTGGCATATTGCCAGGTACCTGTCATAGGCCATCAAAGTGTAGAGGAAGCACTGAGTACTGCCTAGGAAGTGGAAAAAATATAGCTGAGCTACACAGCCACCAAATGGGATAACCTTGCTGGCAGGAGTAAAGTTTAAAATAAGCCGAGGAACAATGACAGAGGAGAGCCACATGTCCAGGAACGAGAGCACGCCTAGAAGAATGTACATAGGACGGGCATGTAACTTGGGATCAGCCCACACAGTGAGCAGAATGAGCAGGTTTCCCAGCTGTGTCAGGATGTAAATGAGGAAGAAGACCAGGAAGAGGAAGGTTCTTAGATTTGGAGGGTGAGCCAAGCCAAGGAGAATGAACTCTGTCACCACAGCGTCTAGTGATGTGTTTCTGTTTCTTCTCATGTCTTAGTCTGTTGAGATGAACCTGAAGTTAGACATGGGAACTACAATAGGGGAGGATGTAAGACAATGATTTTGTTTGATGCTTAGTGGCCAACAGGAGAGAAATACATGTGTGTAAATTGCTTTGAAAAGTTAGTGTGAAAGATAAGAAACCTTCCTGAGGCTGGCTGTTTTGGTAGATGTGTGGGACATCCTGCCCAGTGAGAGGTACTAAGAAACAATAGTGTACAGATGAAGGAAAAGGAGAACCCCTGAGCCATAGGATGGACCAATAATGCCAATCAGAAGGGATTTTAATGAGGGGAGGCTAAAGCAAATGTAGGGCAGAGTGGAAGTAACATCCTAGCATCACATGTACTTTCCTTCTCACTTGACCTCTCTGCAATGCTACCTCTTTGTCTTTGGCTAAGAATCATATAGCATGCAAAATATGCAGTGTCTGGCCCTTCTTCACCACCTTATCAGGTCTCACCTTGTGTTTGGTCAGTGCATGAGGCTCTTTTGAAGTGTGCTCTGACACACCTGCACAATCTTTGTCACTTACCTTTTCTCTGGGTGGGACTTTCCCCTCAGCCTTGCTCATGAGGCCATTACCTTCAAGAATTCTTTTCTGATTCTTGAGAACATATACCTTTTCAATTATTATGTTATTCTATTTACATTGCCTAATTTATAACTAATCTTTCCATTAGTTACTTTTTTTTTCAAGATAGGGTTTCTCTGTGTAACAGCACTAGCTTTCCTGGAACTCACTCTGTAGACCAGGCTGGCCTCGAACTCACAGAGCTCCACCTGCCTTTGCCTCCTAGGTGCTGGGATTAAAGGTGTTTACCACCACCGGCCAGCTCATTAGTCACTTTCTAGTGCATTAAAAGTGATAATTTGATTTTACTTGATGGATGTTTGTACCTCTTTCAGGCTAAGGTCAGTCTTTGCTACTATACAATATGAATCTAGATTCATTATAACAAAATTCAGAGATCACTCATGCTTTTTATCATTTCAGAATATCATTTAGTTTTATTTATTGATTTATATGCCCATTGGTTTAGATTGAATTTTGTAAAATACAGAATTACAAAGGGTTTTATTGTTGTTATAAAAGCATTGACTAACATATGGTTGTTAGCAAGTTTGTGCACAAATGTACACATAGGTTTCAGTTTGTCCTCCTATAACTCTCCTTAAAGAATATTAAAAATTTCAAGTACTTGAACCAACCAGGTGACAAGGAAGCTAGAGGAGTGCTTTCACATCTGGTGTTTGTTTACTGAGAAGCCTCCACTGCATGATTCTACTATAAAGATTCTCCAAGACACACAGGGCTAAGCAGACTGAACTGTAAGCCAAAATAGACATTTAATATCAGTGTGTTTCTGTTTAAGCCTATGGTATTTTAATGATGTATTTTATGAAAATTATCACTAGATGCTGAAAAAGTCTTTGACAAAATCTAACACCCCTTCATGATAAAGGTCTTGGATACATCAGGGATAACAGGAACATACCTAAATATAATAAAAGCAATATACAGTAAACCAACAACCAACATCAAACTAAATGGAGAGAAACTCATTCCTCTAAAACATGATTCCTCTAAAATCAGGAACAAGACAAGGCTGTCCACTCTCTCCATATCTCTTCAATATAGTACTTGAAGTTCTAGCTAGAGCAATAAGACAAAAAAGGAGATTAAGGGGATACAAACTGGAAAGGAAGAAGTCAAACTTTCATTATTTGCAGATGATATAATAGTTTACATAAGTGACTTGAAAAACTACCAGGGAATTCCAACAGCTGATAAATACCTTCAGCCAAGTGGCAGGTTACAAGATCAACTTAAAAAACAAACAAACAAACAAACAAAAAACCCAAAAAAACCCCCCCAAAACAGTAGCCCTACTATATACAGATGAGAAATACACTGAGAAAGAAATTAGAGAAATATCCCCTTTACAATAACCACAACATAAAATATCTTGGGGCAACCCTAACCAAACAAGTGAAAGACCTATATAACAAGAACTTTGTGTCTTTAAAGAAAGAAAGAAGTTACCAGAAAATGGAAAGATCTCCCATGCTCTTGAATAGATAGGATAAACACAGTAAAAAATGGCAGTCTTGTCAAAAGCAATCTACAGATTCAATGCTATCCCCATCAAAATCCTGGCACAATTCTTCACAAACCTTGAAAGAACAATACTCAACTTTATATGGAAAAACAAAAGACCCAGGATAGCCAAAACAACCCTTCAGGAGGCATCACCACCCCTGACTTCATACTTTATTATAGAGCTATAGTCCTGAAAACAGCTTGGTACTAGCACAAAAATAGACCAGTAGACCAATGGAATCAAATTGAAATCCCTGATATTAACCCACACACCTACGAACTCCTGATTTTTGAGAAAGAAGCTAAAATTATACAATGGAGAAAAGAAAGCATCTTCAACAAATGCGTAACTGGATGATGGTGTGTAAAAGACTGCAGATAGATCCATATCTATTGCCATGCATAAACCTTAAGTCCAAATGGATCAAAGACCTCTACATAAATCCAGCCACACTGAACCTTTTAGAAGAAAAAGTGGGAGGTACTCTTGAATGAGTTGGTATGGAGACTACTTCCTGAACATAACATGAGTAGCATGGACTCTGAGATCGACAATTAATAAATGGGACCCCCTGAAACCGAGAAGCTTCTGCAAGGCAAAGGACACAGTCAACAAGACATAACAGCAGCCCACAGAATGGGAAAAGATCTTCACCAACCCCACATTTGACAGAGGGCTAATTTCCAAAATATGCAAAGAACTCAAGAAACTAGTCACCAAAACACCAAACAATCCAATTATAAAGTAGGGTACAGAACTAAATAGAGAACTCTCAATAGAGGAATCCAAAATGGCTGAAAGACACTTAAGAAATCGCTCAATATCCTTAGTCATCAAGGAAATGCAAATAAAACAACTCTGAGATACCATCTTGCATCTGTCAGAATGGCTAAAATAAAAAAACACTAACGACAGTTTATGTTGGAAAGGATGTGGAGAAAGAGGTACAATCCTCCACTACTGGTGGGAAAGCAAACTTGTACAGCCACTTTGGAAATCAGTATGGCAGTTCCTCAGGAAATTGTGAATCATTCTACCTCAAGATCCAGAAATTACACTCTTAGACATATACCCAAAGGATGCACATTCATACAGCAAGGACATATGTTCAACTATGTTCATAGCAGCATTATTTGTAGTAGCCAGAACCTGGTAGCAATGTAGATGTTCTTCAACTGAAGAATAAATGAAGAAAGTGTGGTACATTTACACAATGAAGTATTAGCAGGAAAAAACAAAAAACAATGGAATCTTGAAATTATCAGGCAAATGGATGGAAGTAGAAGAAACCACCCCGAGTGAGGTACCCAGTCACAAAAAGACAAACATGGTAGGTACTCACTCATATATGGATTTTAGACATAGAGCAAAGGATTACCAGCCTATATTCCACACTTCCAGAGAAGCTAGGAAACAAGGAGGACCCTAAGAGAGACATACATGATTTCCCTGTAAAGGGAAAAGGGACAAGGTCTCCTGAGCGAATTGGGAGTATGAGGAAGGGAGAGGAAGTTAGGTGAAAGAGAAGGGGAGAAGAGGAGGGGAGAGGAGGGCAGGAGGGAGCAAGAAGATCGAGTCAGGGGATGAATAGAAGAGAGCTCCCCTTACTAGAGGGAGCCATTATGGGTTTAAAGAGAAATCTGGCACTATAGAAATGTCCAGAGATACACAAGGATGATTCCAACTAAGAATCTAAGCAATAGGGGAGTGGCTATCTTAAGTGCTTTTCTCCTATAATGAGATTGATGGCTACCTTATATGCTATCATAGAGCCTTTATCCTTAGCTGATGGAAACAGAAGCAGAGACCCACAGCTAAACACTTAGCCAAATTTCTGGAATCCAGTTGTAGAGAAGAAGGAGTGATGAGCAAAGGAATTAAGACCATGCTGGGGAAACCTACAGAAATAGTTGACCTGAACAACGGGATCTAGACTGGCACCATGGTTATCAGCATAGGATGGACCCAGGCCCTCTTCATGTAGTTGACAGTTAGGAGGCCTGGGCAGTCTATGGGGCCCCTGGTAATGGAACAGCATTTATTCCTAGTGTATGAATGGACATTGGGAGCCCACTCCCCATAGAGTGCTATTCTCTCAACCTAGACACACAAGGAGTGCCTAATCTCTGCCCAAAATGATGTGACAGACTTTGATGATCCTCCATAGAAGGCCTCACACTTTCTATGGAGCAGAAGAGGAATGGGATGGGGATCATTGGGGGGCATGGGAAAATAGGAGGGAGAGGGAACTGGGATTGATATATAAAATAAGATTATTTATAATTTAAATTAAAAAATACAAAAGAATACCAAAGATTAAATTCAGTATAAAAGCATCTCAAAGGAAGATTCCAGTTTCGTACATCTTTGAAAAGCAATTGAAAAAATTGCAGGGGAAGGCCATGAGGATGGATGAGAGGGTGCCATTGAGAAGGTAAGGATGTGAGGAGTAGGGGCTTATTACAGGGGCCTCTGGTGCCCTGGGACCCCATGATGTGCTGCTTTGAATATGTCCTGGACCTAGGTCAGGCTTCTCTGATATGAACACATTTCCTGGAGAGTTTTAAAGGGTATAAAACACCTCCCCAGCAATCTGAAACACTGGACCCTTGGGATCTGGCTTCCTAGGAAACAGGTACGAAACTCTGAACATGAGGAGGCATGCTGGCTTAGTGCTCTGCAGGACATACTCAAGGGACCCCCATTTACCTTGGGGAGGAAACATCCAGCTCAAATCTGTTTGTGGCCAGGACATTTACCTTCTTCGCCCTTCATCCAGTTAGATGCCCTGATAAGGACAGGGCAGATCTGGGGGAATGTATGCCATGTAGGGCATCCTAGACACATTTTATGTATTCCACAGAGTAGATTTTCGTCTTTTACCAAAGGTTAAATGAAAAAGAGTTTGCTTAGGAAAGGAACTTAGTACCTATCACTGGAATGGAAAGATGCACCCAGCCTGTGTTTGTTTTTGCATAGCCAACACCACCTCCTCTTGACCCGCCCCTTCTAATTGCCATCATAATAAAAAGAGGAAATGAAAAGGGTATTAAGATTTTTTAAAGCCCCCTTTTCAAGTTTATAAAGATTGAGTTTGTAAACTTCCAGAAAGAAATGGAAAGAAGAGACTAACATTTAGACAATACAATCAAGTCTCCAAGTTGCAGGCTGGTCGAGTCCTCTTTAGTGGAGCACTTCTCCACACCGAGGTTCCTCTCAGACTCACGTGTACAGAGTTGCAAAATTGGTTAGCTGTCCCTGAGTGAAATTGTGCTCCAGCTAGAGAGATGCTGTTTAGAGGCTCAGTCCAGCCTGTGGTATGGGGCTCCTTTCTCAGTTTTAAAAAGGATTCAGCATTCTTTTAGGAGTTTGAGCTTAGGAAAATTTCAGGGCTCTGATGAAGGCAACTTCTATATGTCAGATTACATTTTGCATCACTTTTCATCATGTTTCTAGCTCTGATTAAAATGGGGGAGAAGAAGCACTGTCTAGAGATTTGAAGCAGAATTCTGACCTCAGGGGAAATCCTGCTGCAAAATACTCCCTAATGAGGCTTCCCTCCCTGAGCCCTCATTATTTTGTGTTGAGAGAGGGATCAGGAAACATGGACTGGAGATCAGTGGAAAGGGGGCTGTGGAGAATATGCTCAGTATGCTCTGTGTGGCTGCTGACTTCTTAGTGATGTTTCAGGGTCGCCTTATCCCCTTGTCCCTCAAATATTCATCCCAGCCTGTCCACCGCCTGCTTTCTTTAAGATGCAATTGAGTCACTGAAAACTCCCTTGGCCTCCCTGTTCCTCTATTTTCGTCTTTTCTGTTGCCCTCATCTCTATTGGACATATTGTATTTACTCAGCTATTGTCTGTCTCCGTCTAGAACATGGGCTTCATGACAGTATGTTGGCTCATTGTGGAATCCCTGGCACAATTTGTCATAGTGCTTAGCATGTTGGGAGTTCTCAATAGAGAACTTTATGAATGCCATGCACAGAAAAAAAAAAAAAAAAGAAAGCTGTGGTTTCAAAAGTGAACCTCACATTTAAAGTTACCTGTAGTTGGGCTTAGGAGATAGCCCAGTGGGTATAAGTGCTTGCTGCATAAGCATGAAGACACATCCCAACATGAAAGTACACACACATCACACACATATATGAAAATATATATGTAAATACACCTTATACGATTTTACATGCATATAATACACACACACACACACGCATGCGCGCACACACACATATATAAACAAATATACCACACATTAACTCTTCATGTACCCCCCCACATACCACACACAAAGACACATACACAAAAAATATACACATGGATATACTATATACCAAACACTCACTCACACACACACACACACACACACACACACACACACACACACAGAGAGAGAGAGAGAGAGAGAGAGAGAGAGAGAGAGAGAGAGAGAGAGAACAAGTAAAGTTACCTGGAGTATCTTGATATTAAATTGATTTCTGCGTGCACCCCCATGTCTTGATTCCAAGGTGAGTCACTTTGGAAAGGCATTTATTTATTTTATAAAAGTCAATGTCAGGTGCATGTGCCACAGCCTGTCACATGAGACTTGCTGTGTGGGTTCTGGGGCCTGTGGGTGACAGTGGTTGCTGAATGGGGAGAGGAAACCAAGGAGACAGGAATGGTTATGTAGAAAATCATATAGCCTTTGGGCCAGCAAGATGGCCCACTGTATAAGGGTGCTTGCCACAAAGCTTGCTGTCTTAGTTAGGAATTCTATTGCCATGATAAAACACCATGACTAAAACCAATTTGTGGAGGAAAGAGTTTATTTCAGCTTATAGTTGTACATCACAGTCCATCACTGAGGGAGACCAGGGTGGAAACTCACATAGGGCAGGAACCTAGAGGAATGAACTGAAGCAGAGACCATGGAGGAACTCTGCTTGTTGGCTTGGTCTTCATGGATTGCTCAGCCTGCTTTCTTATAGCATGCAGGACCACCAGCCCCGGGGTGGTGGTGGTGGTGGTGGTGATACCACCCAACATCTATCATCAATCAAGAAAATGTACCAAAGGCTTGCCTAGTCAAACCCGGGGAGCATTTTCTCAACTGAGATTCCCTCTTACAAACTGACTAACTTTTTTTATATTAATTTGTTTTTTTTATTTTTATTTTACATATCGATCCCAGTTCCCTCCCCTCCCTCCTTCTCTCCCTCCTTTTCTCTCTCCCTCCTTCCCTCCCTCCTTCTCTCCCTCCCTCCCTCCTTTTGTCCCTCTTTCCCTCTCTCCCACCCTCACATGCACCCCGACCACCCTCCCCTCCCACCTGACCCCCCACTCCACATGTAGGGTGATACCCTCCAGGAGGGGTCATCTAAATCTGTCAAGTCATTTGAAGTAGGGACTAGGACTTCTCTCCTGTATCTAGGTTAAGGCAGTATCCCTCCATGGGGGATGTGCTCCCAAAGTCCTTTTGTGCACCAGGAATACATCCTGGTCCCACTGTCTGAGGTCCCTTAGACTGCTGGGGCCTTCTAGCTGAGACCCATGTTCAGGAGGTATGAGTCCAAACTGACTAACTTATATCAAGATGACATAGAATTAGTTAGCATACCTACCTGTGTAAGTAGGCATGAGACCCACACAGTAGAAGAAGAGAACAAACTTTCACAAATTGTTCTCTGATCTCCACATGTGTACCATGGCATGTGCATGTCCCTGCCAATAAATGAATACCTCTAATAAGAAATGAAAAAGAAAAACCACAGAGCTTATCTCCATCTGATGAAATTAGTGAATCAATGGACTATTCAGTCCCTACACTCCAGGGCTAGGTTGGGACTCCACCCCCTGGCACCAAACATCTTTTCCAATAATCAGGGGATCACAGTGTAGGTAATCTGTTTGGAAAATAGTTGGTGATACTGAGGCACAGTCTGCCAGAGCCTCCAGGAATAAATGGAAGGAAACTGAGTAACAGCTGACAGAAGGTGCTTTAAGCAGCACACTGAATAAGGTGAAGGGTTATACAGGGGCAGGGGCAGCATTCACAACTGCATTCCTGAAGGACCACCCAGAGGTGTGGCCAGTATCTGAAATCCCACCTGTGAGGTATCACATGAACTTTACCAGAACGTGTACTCAAACTTCCGAAGGACACCCTGGAGGTGAGGACAGGATGTCCCATTATCAAGGAGTTCTCAGGGATAAGACAAGTGTCCAGGAGCTGCAAAGAAGCATTGAGAGATGAGATTGGTCCAGCTGTCAGCACAGATAGCATTCAGCTGGTGTGTAAGCATATACTTCTCCCTCTTTCATATTTATCCTATTTTATACACATCAGTTTAGCAGAACAGCTCATTCCTGCTCTGTCCCCCCTTTTCCCACTGTAATCTCTCTCCATTTACATTTTCTTTTCCCAAAGAATGCAGGCTGACCTTGTCTGTGGGCTCTCTGTGTCTCAGCCTTCAGAGACTGGGAACTTTGCTATGTTATCTGATCACAATTTAATTGGAAGTGATAGTAGAACACAGGTGAAAATATGGGGTTAAAGATCTAAGTGAGGATAGTGGGGTTGTGGACAGGAGAGGGTAGGTTGTATATTCTTAAGGATACATGAATAACTCTATGGAAACTCACTCTTGTGAGATAATTGAAAATATTATATATGTGCAAATACATATGGGGTTGAATAGGATTATCCTGCATAGGAGGGCAATGCTGCTCCAGAAGATATGGTTTACATAGGACACCTCCTATGAATGAAAGATCAGAGAAGCCCTCAAACAACACAGGATACTGTCATTGATTTTGGTTGCCCACCATATCTAGATGGTTAAGGCCTTATTGCTGAAGATACCACTCTCTTTGGACACAAGACATAAAGAAATCAACCTGGAAATGACCAGGAAACTCTGACTATCTATATGTAGAAAAATGAAGCTAGATCCCCATCTCTCACCCTGTCAAAAATAAGTCCTACTATTTCTAGGAATCTTAGATGGAGTTATCTTTGTGGATTTCTTGGAATTTCCCTAGCACCAATTGGAATTTCTCCCTAACCCCACGATGGCTCTCTCTATCAAGACATCTTTTTCTTTTTTCTCTGGTTTTCTTTCTTTTTTTTTTTTTTTATTTTACATATCGATCCCAGTTCCCTCTTCCTCCCTTCCTCCCTTCCTCCCTCCCTTTTCTCCCCCCTCTCACATGCACCCAGACCACCCTCCCCTCCCACCCCCTCCCAACTCCACATGTAGGGTGATGCCCTCCAGGAGGGGGTCATCTAAATCTGTCAAGTCATTTGAAGTAGGTACTAGGACTTCTCTCCTGTCTCTGGGTTAAGGGAGTATCCCTCCATGGGGGATGTGCCCGCAAGGTCCTTTTGTGCACCGGGAATACTGTCTGAGGTCCCTTAGACTGCTCAGGCTTTCTAGCTGAGACCCATGTTCAGGGGGTCTGAGTCAGTCCCATGCTGGATTCCCAGCTATCAGTCTTGTTCAGGTCAGCTGTCTATGTGTTTCTGCAACCTGGTCTTGTCCTCTCTCTTTGCATCTGGATTCTAGTTCTTCTTAGTGTTTAGTTGTGGGTGTTTGCTTTTGTTTCCAACAGGTACTAGATGAGGGCTCCATGATGGTGGATAAGTTAGTGGTTGATCTCATTATCAGGGAAGGACATTTATGGTAGCCTTTCCACTGTTGCTCAAATTGTTAGTTGGAGTCAGTCTTGTAGGTCTCTGGACATTTCTTTAGGTTCAGTTTTCTCTTCAAACCTATAATGGCCCTCTTTTATGTTCTCTCTCTCTCTCTCTCTCTCTCTCTCTCTCTCTCTCTCTCTCTCTCTCTCTCTCTTCTGTCTTCTATTCCTCCCCTGACTCAATCTTCCTAATCCCACGTGCTTTCCTCTCCTTCCCTTCTCTTTCTCCTAGTTCCCTCTCTCCTCAGTGCCCCCCTCACCATGTGATCTGGAGAACTTCCCCCTTCTGTGAGGGACCTTATATTAATCTCTTAGAATCCACCTTGTATCCTAGTTCCTCTGCTGGTGTGAATTATAGGCTGTTGAGCCTTTCGTTTTCATTGCTCTCCCACTCCATCTCTCCTCTAACTTGGCCATCCCATTCCCTCATGTTCTTCTTCCCCATCCACTTCCCTTTACCACCCACCCAAAGTCTACCCAGGAGATCTCATCTAATGCCCCTTCCCAGAGTGATTCATGAGTCCATCTTACAGTCCTCTTTGTTGCCTAGCTATTCTGGAGCTCTGGATAGTAGTCTAGTTATCCTTTGCTTTGCATCTAGTATCCACTTATGAGTGAGTACATACTGTGTTTGTCTTATCCCTTGCTTTGCATCTAGTATCCAGTTATGAGTGAGTACATACTGTGTTTGTCTTTTTGAGTCTGGGTTACCTCACTCAGGATGTTTTTCTTCTAGTAACCTACAAATTTCATCACATCAAATTTTCTTATAGGTGAGTAATACTCCATTGGGTAAATGTACCACATTTTCTTTATCCATTTTTAAGTTGTTTCCAGGTTCTGGCTATTATGAATAATGCTGCTATGAATATAGTTGAGCAAATGTCCTTTTGGTATGGTTGAACATCCTTTGGGTTTATGCCCAAGAATGATATCACTGAGTCCTGAGGTAGATTGATTCCTAATATTCTTAGAAACCACAATACTGATTTCCAAAGTGGCTGTACAAGTTTGCATTCCCATCAGCAGTGGAGGAGTGTTCCCCTTGCTCCACATCCTCTCCAAAATAAACTGTCATCACAGTTTTTGATCTTAGCCATTCTGACAGGTATAAGATGGCATCTCAGAGTCATTTTGACTTGCATTTCCTTGGTAAGGATGTTAAACAATTCCTTAAATGTCTTTCAGCCATTTGAGTTTATTCTAGCTTTGTACCCTGTTTTTTAATTGGATCATTTTGTATTTTGATGTCTAGGTTTTTGAGTTTTTTAAAAAAATATATTCAGATGTGAGGATGGTAAAGATTTTTTCTCATTCTCTAGGCTGTTGTTTTGCCTTATTGATAGTGTCCTTTGCCTTACAGAAGCTTTTCAGTTTCAGGAGGTCCCATTTATTATTTCTTTTAGTGTCTGTGCTACTGGTATTGCAGTTAGGAAGTGGTCTCCTGTGCCAATGTGTTCAAGGCTACTTTTCACTTTTTCTTCTAAGAGGTTCAGTGTGGCTGAAGAGGTTATTATGTTGAGGTCTTTGATCCACTTGGACTTGAGTTTTGTGCATGGGTGTAGATATGGATCTATTTGCATTTTCTACATGTTGGCAGCCTTCATCAGTGGAATCAGATGTAGAGATCTACAACCAAATACCAGACCAAGCTCCTGGAATCCAGTTGAAGAGAGGGAGGAGGAAATATATGAGCAAGGGAGGTCAAGATCATGAAGGGGAAATCTACAGAGACAACTGAACCAAGTTTGTGGAAACTCATGAATTCTAGACCCACAGCCGGGGTCTAGAACTATCAGAGGGGTACCTAACAGTAGGTACATAAGCTAGCTTGTGGGAGCCAATTCCCTATGAGGGAATGCCATGATAAGTCTTAACACAGCAGGGAGGTGTTTGGTCTTTACTCAAGTTAATGTTCCAGGCTTTGTTGACTTCTCATGGAAGCCCTTACCCTTTGGGAGGAGTGGGAGAGGGTGGGTGGGTTGGGGAGAGGTGATGGGGATTTAGAGGGAGAACTATGGTTGGAATGTAAGATGAAATTTAATAAATAAGCAAATATGTTTAAAAAGTAAGTTACAAATACATCTTTATGACCTTAAGGGAAGACCTGAAACTCTGCAATTACTAGAAGAAAAAGGAAAACACTTCAAGGCACAGACATAGGCAAGGGCTTTCTCAGTGGAACTCCAGTTGTTCAGGCAATAATCCCAATACTTTACTTACTTAATTTAGTGATTGATTTTTACATTTTTTTTTTTTTATTTTTAAGACAGGGTTTCTCTGTGGCTTTCGAGGCTGTCCTGGAACTAGCTCTTGAAGACCAGGTTGATCTCAAACTCACAGAGATCTACCTGCCTCTGCCTCCGAGTGCTGGGATTAAAGATGATTTCTACTTTTTAAAGTTTATGTATATAAGTGTTTGCCTAAATGTATGTATGTTTAATGTGTATGTCTATACATGTGAAAATCAGACAATTATTTCATATTCCCTAGAACTGGAGTTATTGATGGTTGTGAACCACCATGTGTATGCTGGGAAGTGAACCCAGATCCTCTGAAAGAGCAATAAGTATTCTTTTTTTCTCTCAAAGATTGTAATTTGATCACAGCATTTTCCCTTTCCTTTTCCTCCTCCACTCTCTCACATATGCCTCTTCCCACTTTTATTCAAATTTGTGGCTTCTCTTTTCACTAATTGCTAACATTCCTAAATATAACCTGAAAAAGGCCCCTTAATTACTAAACCATCTCTCTATCTCTTAATTTCGACAATTAAAAAAATAGTGCCTTATGAAATAAAAAAGGATTCTGTAAAAAAGGGAAAAATTGAGTGAAGAGACAACCTATAAAATGGGAAGAAATTTTTGCCAGTTATATAATCTGACAAAGGATTAATATAAAGGCATACAGAGGAAAAAGTGAAACATGGATATCAACCAAACCATATTGGTTAATGAGCTGAACAGACAGCTCTCAAAGGAGAAATACAAATGGCCACTAAGTATTTGTAAGTGTGTCCAGCATTCTTAGTCATTAGGGAAATGGCAATTAAAACTCCTTTGAGATTTAATCTCATCCCAGTCAGTGAGACTAGCATTAAGAAAACAAATGACAAATATTGGCAAGGATGTGAAGAAAGAGGAAACCTATTCACTGCCTATGGTAATGTGTATTTGTGCAGTGAATAAGAAAACCAATATAGAGGTTCCTTAAAAAACTAATTAGAGAATTTCCATATGACCTAGCTAAGTAAGTTTTGTGTTTATGCCTAAAGTAGTCTATATGCTACCAAAGAGATACTTGTATAGCCATGTTAATTATTTTATAGACAGTAACAACTAATGGAATTAGCCTATTAACAGATGAAGGGATAGTGAAAGCATGGTATATGTACCCAATGGACTTTTATTCAGAAGTTAAGAAAAATGATATGCAATTTACTTAAAAAATGGATACAAATGGAAAGGTTATATATTTATTGAGATAATTGAGGTCCAGAAAAGACAAATACTGCATTATTGCATGTTTGTTATTATATGTGTATCCTTAATTCTAATGTATCTATCTGCTTGTCTGTCTATCTACCTGCTTGCCTACCTATCTTCCTAAGTACCTACTTATTTATCCATGTGTATAGAGTCTAGGGAACTAGAAAGGGGTCTGTGAGAGTGGAGATAAGAGGATTTAAAGGAGGCATGTGGAGAGGGCAATAGAACATATTTAACAACAAACAAAAAGATGGAAAACTGTGGGTAGAAGTGTATAAGCAGGGACAGAGAGAAGCAAGATGTAGGGAGAGTCAGGGATTCAACAAAAGTATGTACAAAAATGCAACAAGGAAACCTATTATTTTGTAAACCTATTATTTTGTAAAATAAAATAAAAATTTGAAAAACAAGTTAATGCTATGAGTAATACTGGGGACTTGGTTGGAAATGAAGAAATAATTCTTGGAATGTGGTATTAGTTGTAGGAGTTTCCGCTATAAAGTAATGGTTGTCTACAAAAAGCTGGATGGCTTCTAAAGGGTCTTTCAATTCTTTTTTAAAATGACTTTAAAAATTACTTATTTATATTTTATGTATGAGTGCTCTGCATGCCAGAAGAGGGCACCAGATCCTATTATAGATGCTTGTGAGCCACCATTAACAATCACTGGGAATTGAACTCAGAACCTCTGAAAGAGCAGCCAGCCAGTGCTCTTAACTGCTAAGCCATCTCTTTAGCCCATGGGTCTTTCAATTCTAAATTAGGAATAAAATGCATAAAGTTTGAAGTGGTGGTGGTGGTGGTGGTGATATCTATCTATCTATCTGTCTATCTACCTATCTATCTATCTATATTCTTTCTATCTATCTACCTATCACCCAAAGATGCCAGCATTGTCTTTATTTTTAAATTCTTTCCCCCATTTATCTATTGTTGATCAACAATTACATATATGTATAGAATGTATTGTGATCATATTCATCTCCAAGCACCCTCTTTTATCCTTTTTCCACTCTCTCTGACTCCTTTCTTTCCAGTGAGCCCCCACCCCAGCTTTATGGAGGCCTCATTCAGGCAACCACATCCACTGTGTGTTCATGATTGCAATAGCCCTGCCATAACCAGAAGACAGTGTTTTGGATGCTCCTCTCCATCCTCTGCCTCTACAATCAGTCTTCCTTCTCTTCTGTGATATTCTCTGGGCCTGGACACGGGTGACATAGATGTGTTGTTTAGGGTTGTTATTTCCAACACTATTACCAGTTGTGACTTTTTGTATTAACCTCTGCAGAAAGAAACTTCCCTAACTTAGAAGGAGAGCAGCTTTAGTCTGTGGGCATAAATGTTTAGGAGATAGTTTGTTTCTTAGAATTCTATTGACTGACTACAGAAACTCTTATAAAATAAAACTTTTAAAATTGGGTCTTGCTTACAGAGGTTTAGTCCATTGTCATCGTGGCGGGAAGCATGGTGACATGAAGGCAGATAAGGTGCTAGAGAGGTAGCTGAGAGTTCCATGTCTGGTTGGCAGGCAGCAGGAACACAGAGACACAAGGCCTGACTGGAGCATCTGAGACCTCAAAGCCCGCCCCCAGTGACACACTTCCTCCATCAGGGCCATACCTCCTAACAATGTCATTCTCTAAAGGCCTATGGAGGTCATTTTCATTCAAATCAACACAGTTTGTCTATATCTCCAGTTAGCAAAATATCAGTAGTACATTTTCCCTGAGGGCCTGTGACCTCCTCAGTGACAGGCTTTTGGCCAGATTTATAGTACTGGGCATGTGTTCATTCTCCTGGAGTGGGCCTCAAATCCAATAAAAAATGGTTGATTAGCTCATAGTAGACATGAAACTATGTTCCAGTGGGCGAATATTTCCTGATGGGCCAGAATAGTAGCATACAAGGTTCACAACCCATCACCATCTTTAATAAAGTCATGTATTAATTCTACTTTATGGAGTGAGTACACAGAAATGAATCCAAATGATTCATGATGAGAACAGTCATAATAGTAAGAATACCTCACATTGAGCCAGACATGGAGACAAACATTTGTAATACCAGAGCTTGGGAGGGCATGATTCTGAGATCAGCCTGGGCTATACAGCTAGGTTTGTTTCAGTACCAAACCAAAGGAAAAAACAAACCAAGCCAAACCAAGCCAAGCCAAATTAAAATAAAGCAAAACAAAGCCAGGGCAAGCCATCCAATTCAAAAGAAAAATAGAAAAAAAGAAAAAAGGCAAGGAAAACCAAACCAAACCAACTCAGACCAAACCAAACCACAACTAGACAAAACTAAACAGACCAAAAAAAAAAAAAATCCTATGATAGAAGAAAAGATACCACATGGAAAAACTTTAATTTGAGCATTTAACACTCAGGAAGTTGGTTGAAATGCAGATTTCTTCCTGACTGACCACACCTAACATTTTTTAAAGCCCAGTCTTCCACTTGTTGTCTTCTGTTTCTTTTTTTTTAAGGTTTCACATTGTTGAACAAAAATATTAAATAACAAAGCGGAGATTATTTAAGAAAGTGTTAATATTTATTTTATTCTTTTTTTGTTAATTCTAGGTTTCTGAAATAATAAACAGTAGTATTTAAATTTCCCACTTCCTGTGTTGTCACATATATTTATGCACAGACAGATATATCCTTCATTTATTTACTGCACAAACAACAATGCTGATGACAGCATCATACCCACACTGTGTGCATAATCTACAGCCTTTAACACACTGTGTTTTGTTATCTTCTTTTGGGAAAAGAAACTTGCGGCAATTGATCATTTCTGCTCTTGTATTTCGGTCTCACTTGTTTGATTTTTCCTTGTTCTTCTGAAGACAGTTTTGTTAGGTATCCAGGCTAGCCTTGAGCAAAGGATGCTCCTGGGCCTCTCAAGCACTGCTGTTAGAGGCCAGCTGGAAGTTTTTCAGGACCATTATGGAAACATCATTTTTTTTTGAAATTAAAATTATTTTTAGAATACCATGCATGAATAATCTATTTGCAGCATTCCCACCCTCCCTCTCCTTTCTCACTTTCCCCCCGTGTCTCATAGGAGTTGCAGGACAAGGCATGGAGCAACCTGCCATGCAGATGTCTGTGGAGGGGACCTCTGTTCAGGTCAATTGCACATACAGCACATCAGGGTGGGCTATCTTGGTACCAGCAACATGAAGGCCAAGCACCTGTATTTCTTTCTTATGACATTTTGGACGGTTTGAAGGACAGTGGGAGTTTTTCCACATTCCTGAGCCGCTGGGATGGGCACAGTTATCTCCTTCTGACAGAGCTCCAGGTCAAAGACTCTGCCTCTTACCTCTGTGCTGTGAGGGACACATTGACTGTGATGCCTCTGCAGCTGCACAAAAATTCACAGACGGCCACAGCAGGGGCGGGGTTATGATTCCTTAGTGTGTCCTGGCTGTGAATTAAATCCAGGCCCCTTGGAAATAGCCTGAATGTGAGTCTGCCACTTTCTAGCTGGGTAGTCTTTAGCCACTTCAACTTAAAATACTTTTTACACTTGTTGATTGATTTTTGTTTGTCATTAGTTGGGTTTTCTCATGTGTAAAATAGGGCTAGTCATAGTGCCTACCTCACAGGGCTGCTGGGAGCCAAGTCTTTATGTCTTCATAGAGTGGCGCTGGCTCATAGCAAGCTTGTCATTTCATTTGCCATCTTGAGTTCTCACTTAGGGTCACATGGCAAAGGTGCTGGGATTTGACCCAGAATTTCTCTATCTATTGTGGGAAGTTAAATGCTGAAAATGCTTATATCTTCTGAATCTAAAGTTGCCAGATAGCAACTCAGGAGGCAGGGATATTTTTTTTCTATCTAGAGAAACACTGAACTTTGAAAATCCAAATGCGAGCGTTTCAGGATAAGATGTTAAGTATACTGAGTAATTATATAGGGCTATTTCATTATGTATATCCTTTTTTTCTTTTGTGGGTTTTGAGATAGGGTCTCATTATGTATCCCTGGCTGGCCCGAAGCTTGAAATGTAGATCAGACTGGCCTCAACTCACAGAGATCTGCCTGCATCTGCCTTTAACTCTTGAGTGGTGGGGTTAAATGTGTGTATTACCATGCCTGGCCTTCTATAAGGTATATTCTTCAGACACAGAAGGTGTGGCAGGATAGACACTAAGTTCCATGGCATTATACTTGAAGAGTATTCACACAACTCAGAGAATTGTGGAAAACAGAGAGAAGCATGGGCATAAGCAACACGAGGAAATGGTGAGAATGGAAAAGCCACCAGGGATCCCTGGAATCAGGAATAGAAGCAATTTACAGTTAATTTAAAGATTTGCCTTTCCTGATTTGAATTTCTTGTGACATCTTTAAATCCTTTAATAAAATTTGTTGACTATCCTAGCCTCCTTTCAGTTAGATCCAGAGAAACATGATTATTGTATACTGAGCTTGAACTAAATCAGATTGTGCAAGCTCAGATAGCAGGTTATGTTTGGCATGAAAAGTAGGTATGCCTCAAGTTAGCACCAGGTGTAGTCAGTCACATGATGCATACAGATGTTAACTGTGGTGCAACCAAGTCTTTTGAAGAAGTAGTAACGCTTTTTCATTTAAGTTGTATAAAGCAGTGTTTTCCAGGCCTGGCCTGGAGAGACTCCATTTTATAAGTCACCTTTGACTCCATTGTGATGGTGAAGAATGATGTCCCTGGGCAGAACAGCAAACACTACCAATATTCCAACACCCTTCATGCAGAACAGACTGAAAAATGGCTCATACTTGGGAGTAGGAAGGGTGCTAGACTATGAGTTTATTAGGTGAATTGTGACTGTCAGGACATATGAACAGATTAAGATTGTATCAGGGAAACCAAGACCAAGAACTTTCAGACATATCAGTCCAAAGGAAGGGTATAATATAACTCTTTTACCTGGATGCCACAAAGTGATGGATGTCTAGCATTGTGATGGCAATGGCCCCTCACCAGTATATAATCTGAGACCTGGTGTGCTCACTAACAACCACATGTAGAGAACTTTCTATTGTTCCTGGGCCTTCAACTTGGCTTGGTTCCCCACTTGACATGTCTGTCTATCTACCTGCTTGTCTGTAGATCTGAACCCATTATTTCCTATGTTGATCCAGTTAATGCTTCTCATGTCTACCACTGACTGTGCATTCACTCAAATCTGACTCTCCTGCAGTCTGACCACTATACCAACAGCTTCCTTACAGTGGGCCTTTCACTCCATTTCTGAAACCTCTTGAATTCTTCTGTAGTCTCTTTGACTTGTATTCATCCAATAAACTGTATATATAAACATATAGATCTACTTACTGTGTTCTATGTGGTAAGAAAGTTAAAATTAGTGATTAAGATTATAATAAAAGAACCTGCATCTTACATGGTTATATTACCATGGTAGGCAGGACCATCTGGCTAATCAATGCCATTGAAACCAGTCAATCTTCTGAATTTACTGAAATTCAATAAATTCTGACATTGTGGAAATATACAAACATATTGCCTATGTTTCTGGCATAGGACACTTACAACAACAACAAACAACAACAACACTTCCACCAAATAAAATAATGAAAAGAAAACAGGAAGATGGCAGAGTAGCAACGTGGTGCTGTAAGTGTAAAGGCTACTGACTGACTTCGGATCCAGTCTCTGCAGTGGCGGTGACCACTGAGCAAAGGGCACATTTGTATAGTTGCCCAAGATGCCTAACATCAAAATCTTCAGTGGGAGCTTCCACCAGGACTTATCCATTGCAGACCGATGAATGTGGATTTTGCCTTGATTCACAAGGAACGGAAGAAGGTCAACGAAGTGGATTGCATGGTGCTAGTAGGAGATGTGAAGAATTGGGTGGCTATCCTTGTGGATGACATGGCTGGTACTTGTGGTACAATCTGTCATGCTGCTGACAAACTTCTTTCAGCTGAAGCTTCTAGCGTGTATGCTATCTTGACTCATGGAATCTTTTCTGGCCCAGCCATTTCCCACATCAACAAAGCATGTTTTGAAGCAGTAGTAGTCACCAATACCATACCTTAGGAGAATAAGATGAAATACTGCTCCAAAATACAGGTGATAGACATCTCAATGACCCTTGCAGAAGCTATCAGGAGAACCCACAATGGAGAGTCTGTCTCCTACCTGTTCAGCCATGTTTCTTTATAACAGAATAATTTCTGAAGCATTTTGAAAATAAAACCACGCCCACCCCTCGTTTTTCTTGGTATTTGGTGAGTTCATCAGAAGACCCAGCTTGCTCCAGTGTAGCTTTTTACATCCCATATTAGATACATTAGAATTTAGCCTAAATTGGAAAAAGACATTGTAATTAACTTCTAGGATGTCCTACTTGCATTGTTTCATCCTGGCTTTCTTGTCTATTTTGTGAGCCTTGAAGCTTTAACTCCATCTCAGCTGCTGAAAGATGTATAGACTATTGAGAGTATTCCACAAGGTCCATAGGATGTGATTGACGAAGCTCACACTCCATTGCATGTGACTGCTTTGGGGTTTTCTTCATTCAGAATAACTAACAACAATGCCAGCCTATATGTGATACATTTTCAGGTTTGTGCTATACTATAACAAGAACCCTGAGCATTCTTAAGCATAATTCTAGTAGTTGAGCACCCTGTTAGGCGGGTGGTGGTGGTGGTGGTGGTGGTGGTGGAGGGGGAGGGTAGCTCAATGCAGTAATTACTTTTTGGGAGGAAGAAGCCTGATCCATTGCCATCTGTTTAACTCTATAGCTTGGATTCTCTACACCTGTTCTTTCCATTTGGCATTACCTTCAGCTGTCTTGGTCTTTTCCTGGCCAAATACCTTGGTCTCAGTGATCATTGTACCATAATCTTCTATAAGACAGACTGCTTCTTGCTGTGTAATTTCTAACATTCATATTAAATAACTCTTGCTGTAGCGCAATTCTTCCTTAGCCTACTACCACTGTGGTAGTAGGTTTTAGGTGGTGTCATAGTGCCTTTTGATTACTTTAAGTATTTAATTTTTCATCTTCCTTGGATCCACTTGGCCTCTCAGCTAAACAGATTTCTGCTAAACAATTTGGTGTTACAAATTGTCTTATAGGAAAAACTTAATAAAATGTCTGTATGTTAAAAAAAAACAGAAAAAGAAAAACAAAAGAAAACAGACAGTAACCGGAAATAGTATGCATTGGTCTGAGTAAGTTTCGCCTTCAATAGGAGGATGTGATTTGTTCTACCACAGGATCATGGTTTGAATCAGTTTCCAGAGCTGGCAGAGCTGGTGCTACACAGATCAAATTAAGTTGCATGATCTTTCATTTGGAGTATCCTAGCCTGGGACTCCCTGCCCCCTAGCCAGATAGAATTCATTCCCTGGCATGTAAGGGAATTAAAATTTCCTCAGGCAATGTTTATTATGGTACTGGCTCTGGAGGAATGTGGCAGAACTGCTCACTTGGATAACTTCGTGCCAGGCAGTGCTGGGTTCCTTTATAGACATGAGGGAGGGACAGTTGCTTTCTCAGGCTGGCAAATTCCTGTTCATGCTTTCCCTGAGAGGCATCTAGGTGAAGTTCATTCAGTGAGTCAGTTGATGCAGTCTGGGGGATGGGGTGATGAAGGATGCATTGTCACCCCCACTCCACAGGAGCACAGCTGTGACACATCTGGGGTTTAGTCCTTAGCCTTAATGCAGAATATTTTAAAAAGTTTTAGTTATTTGTAAAGTTGAAGTTATCTAAAGGTTTGAGTAGGAGGATGCATATCCAAGGCAGTCTATTCCTATAGGGAGGAAGCAGAGACTAGGAGAGCAAGGGAGGTAAGGAGGAGAAGAGGGACCAAAGTCTTTATAAATGAGCCTCAGAAGTGTCATACCATCACTGCTGTTGTATTTATAGGTCACACAGGTTGACACACTGTATAGCAGGGGATTGCACAGGGTTGCTTGAGATCTTTGTAATCATCTCGTTGATTGGCTACCATCTACTAGACCCGTGCTCCGTGTGTGTGTGTGTGTGTGTGTGTGTGTGTGTGTGTGTGTGTGTGTGTGTGTGATTTTGTCTCAGACTCATAGGCCTACGTGATCCTTTTACTCTCAGCTCAGTCAGTTGGCACTACAGATGTGTACCCTTGAGCTTGGCTTCTGTTAGAAAACTACCCACAGTCCCAAGAAAACTACCACACAGTCCAAAGTATTTCAGCAAGGCAAACAGTTTTACAGGTGTCCAACAGTGTGTAGCCAAGTCAAATCAAATGGGCAAGTACATCAAATGGGGTTGTACTGCGTTTTTATTCTGAATGCAAAGGAGCCTTGTGCTTTATTTCGAGAGTCAGATGTTGGCTTCGTGTTCTTACCAGGCTTGCTAATTCAGAACAGCACAGCTGATTGGCAAAGGGGGCAACTTTTTTTTTTAATGCTCTGTGGAAATTTATTTTTTGATTTAACACTGTTATGAATTCTTCCATTTTGTTTTATGAGTATTTCCTTTTTTTAAAATTTAAAATTTGCAACAAGCTTGCTTTACATGTCAATCCCAGTTCCTTCACCTTCCCTTCCTCCCCATCTCCCCAACCCTCATTCCATCCCTTTCTGCTCCCCAGGGAGGGTGAGGCTTTCCATGGGGGATCTTTAAAGTCTGTCATATCATTTGGAGCAGGGTCTAGGCCCTCCCCCATGTGTCTAGGTTGAGATAGTATCCCTCTATTGGGATGGTCTCAAAATCCATTCATACACTAGAGATAAATACTGATCCACTACCAGAGGCCCCATAGAGTGCTCAGTTCTCCTAACTAACACCCATGCTCAGAGGGTCTAGGTTAGTCCTATGCTGTTTTCCCAGCTATCAGACTGAGGTCCATAAGGTTCCGCTTGTTCAGGTCAGCTGTTTCTATGGGTTTCTCCATCCTGGTCTTGACTTGGCAAAGGGGACAGCTTTTGAACCAGGATGCAACTTTGAACACATCTCTGATCTTGGAAGAATGCTGATTCAGAGGAGGCTTTTTTCTAGGGCGATTCTTTTTTTTTTAATTTAATTTTATATAACAAAGTCCATTTAAATGAAAACAAACATTTATACACAATATTTGGGAATTTGGGCGTCGTTCTTTCCAAACTACTTCCTGCTGGTAAGGGGCGCTGTCTTGGGGGGATTCGAAGAAGATTCAGATATCCTAGCTGTAGTCTGTAGGGCTGTTTTGTCCAGCTGTTTTGAATGTAGGATCAGCTTGTACTCTGTTTCAGGCGGTCTGGTGTGATCAAACCACATTAGTCTGGAAGGAATCCACATCTTTTCATTTTCTGTGGAAACAAAAATAGAAATCCTTTTCCCCAGTAACTTGTTCTTCAAGTTAAATTTTGGAGTCAAAGCATTTTTTTTAATTTATTATTTTACATGTCGATCCCAGTTCCCTTTCCCTCCCTCCCTCCCCTCCAGCCCTCCCTCCCTCCCTCCCTCCCTCCCTCCCTCCCTCCCCTCCAGCCCTCCCTCCTTCCTTCCCTCCCTTTTACCCTCTCTGCCCTCTCACATGCACTCTAAACACCCTCCCCTCCCATCCCCCCACCACAATTCCATATGTAGGGGAATGCCATCCAGTTGGGGTCATGTAGATCTGACAGGTCCTGTGAAGTAGGGACTAGGGCTTCTCTCCTGTCTCTAGAATAAGGCAGTTATCCCTCCATGGGGGATATGTTTGCAAAGTTCTAGGGTGATTCTTTACATTTTTTTTTTAAAAGACTGAACTTTCTCTGTGTCATTTAACTCTTTAATGGGAAAAATCCTAGCACATTTTGTTAATATTTCCCATATGACTTACCAACTCACGTCAATAATTTGTTGGTATTTCTCATCAAGCATATTGATTTTCTACATTTTAGGTTCACTGCAGAGGGTGAATGAAACTCCACTTGCCTGAAAGCAGTGTGAGGCAAGGGTTGCAGGTGCTGACCGCTGGGGTTTGGGCTGCTTGGCTAACACAAGACACAGTTTAGATTTGGAAGACAGTTGCAGTTTACTTTCACACAGACTCCCAGCATTATAGTCATTCTGTCTTGTCACTGCCTCCTCAAGATGGCTTCAATGGATGTTTTGGATTTATGTTATTTTTACTTATGTGCATGTGTGTCTTTCTATATGGATACATGTACATGAATGTAGGTGCTCTGGGAGACTAGAGGGGATGTTTCTCTCTGGAGCTGGACATACAGGTGGCTGTGAGCAGCCTGGTGTGCATGCTAGCAACTGAACTCTGGTCCTCTGCAGAAGAAGGCCTACTCTTTCTTGTATAGTGGATTGTTTTAGGCAGGGTCTCTGTATTATATAGCTCTGACAGTCCTGAAACTTAGTATGCACACCAGGTTGGCCTTGAACTCATAGAGATCCAAAGGCCCCTGATTTCCAAGTGCTGCGATTAAAGGCACTTGTCACCATGCCCATCCTCAGAGGAGTCAGCCTACGGAAAGAGCAAAAATGTTTACCAGCTATAAAGATTGAATAAAACTAAATATCAAGGAAACAAACAACCCAATTAAAAAAATAGGGCATGGAAAAAAGAGTTCTCAGAAGATACACAAATAGCTGAGAAATATTTCTAATATATGTTTAACATCATGAGTCACTGGGGAATACAAATTAAAGCCACTTTGAGAGTTCATCTTACCTTGGTCAAAATGTTTAGTAAAGAAAAAGACTACAAATGCTGATGTGGATGTGGGGAGTGGGAACATTCATTTACTGTTAGTGGGAGTTCAAACTTAAAATAGGCATGGGATTTCCTCAAGAAGCTATCCATCACATGATTCAACTATATCACTCTTCTGTATATACCCCAAAGACTGTATCACATGACAGAGATACCTGCTCATCCATGCTGATTGCTGCTCTATTCATGATAGAGAAAAATGGAAACAGTCTAGATGTCCATCAATAGATGAATGGTTAATAAAAATGTAGTGCATGTACACAATGGAATATTATTCAGCTGTTAAGAAAAGTGGAATCACCCTCTTTTAATCCCAGCACTTGGGAGGCAGAAGCAGAGGCAGACAGAGGCAGAGGCAGAGGCAGAGGCAGAGGCAGAGGCAGAGGCAGAGGCAGAGGCAGAGGCAGAGGCAGAGGCAGAGGCAGAGGCAGAGGCAGAGGCAGAGGCAGAGGCAGAGGCAGAGGCAGAGGCAGAGGCAGAGGCAGAGGCAGAGGCAGAGGCAGAGGCAGAGGCAGGGTGATCTATGAGTTAGAGGAAAGCCTGGTCTACAAAGTGAGTTCTGGGACAGCCAACCTGTTTTACAGAAAAACTCTTGTTTCTAAAAACCAAAACCAAACCAACCGACCAACCAATCAACCAACCAATCATCCAACCCTTCCCCTCAAAAGGAAAAATGGAATCATGAAATTGATTTTCAGGTAAAGGATGTAGTTGACAACAGTCGTTCTGTGTAAGGTAACCCAGGCCCACAAAGACAAGCATCACAAGTGTTCTCTCATTTGTGGATGATTTTTCTGAAGCTTTAGATGTACATCTTTCATTTGGAAACCCTTCCAAACCAGGAAATTAGTAAGAGGTCATGGAGGGGGTCTTTAAAGGGAGGGAAAATAGAACTCAGTGCTATAAAGGGGGAAAGGGAATAATGGTATGGGAAGGATTAAATGGGGTGGATAATGGGAGAGCCAGGGAGAGGAGGAGATATGGAGAGGAGTAACTAACACTAAAGACCTTCTGAAAAAAGTCTTATAAAAAAGTAACATCACAGAAGTTTACTAAAATATAAACACATAGCCAGGCAGTGGTGGCACATGCCTCTAATCCCAGCACTCAGGAGACAGTGGTAGGTTGAACTCTGAATTTGAGACCAGCCTGGTCTATAAGAGCTAATTCCAAGACAGCCTGCCACAGAGAAACCCTGTCTTGAAAAACCAAGAAACAAACCAAACCAAACCAACCAACCAACCAACCAACCAACCAAACAAACAAACAAACAAACAAACAAAATATCCACAAGCCTATATAGAAAATTTAAATGGGGTGATCCAACACAGGGGCAACAGTGATCCTACTAGATAACTCAAGATAACAAATATAAAGCCCAATGCCAGGAATTGGTTGTATCTAATGGAGTTGCTGGCTGGTGAGGTCACACAGAACCCCAAATAGTATAGACTAATTCCATTGCTCTCCAGAACTTGATGGCAAAACCTTATTGCTGAAAACACCACATACTTGAGAAATAATAGGACATGTCAAATTGCTACTGACTTGGAAGGCTTGTACTGGCTGGTTTTCATATGGTTGGAAGATGCTATTCACAACACTGGAGAAGGAAATGAACCATTAGTCTTGTCAGATGTGAACCTGGTGACCAGCCTGGCAAGATATACCCATTGCTGCAATAGTGACATAAATGTCATGGGAATAATCATCTACTTTCTGAATGGATTTAAGGTTCACTCCAAAAGATGGAACTTATACCTAGAACAGTTACTGGTGCTAAGAACCTATGGCTATACAAATCATAGGGCCTAGGGAAGAACCTACTTCAGTCAAGTTACTCTGCTAATGGTATATAATAGTAAACCAACCCCCAACAACTTGCCATTATACCCATAGGCCTTCATCACAGAAGCTTCATTTTGCAGCAGATAACTATTAAAGCAGAGATGCACACCTGGTCAAGCTGTGGAGAATAAGTAACTGGAGATGTTCAGCCCAATTTGAGACATCCATGTCACATATATTCCTCTTAGGGTTCAGGGGTCATTGCAGAAGCAAAGCAGAAAGGTTTAAGAGCCAAAAGTGGTGCATACAAGGAATCAGTGTTTTCCAGACACAGTAGAGAAGCTTCACATATGAACTTACAGTGGTTTTGACTACATGCATAAGCCTGTACAAACTCAAGCTGGTCCAAATCCCAACATAAAGAAAGGAGGCAGGCATGTAATCAAACTTCTAGATAATGAGCTATTTGTAATTGCTAGATGCCAGAGAGGGAGTGTTAGTTTACTTTATAGGTGTGGTCCCTTGGAGGTCCAACACACATCATTGATGGCCACATACTCAGAAATGTATAGACAGCAATTATTGCATTCAATGAGTTAAAAAAAAAAAAAAAAGAACCCAAAGTTGGGTGTGCACCAAAAAGAGGATGTATTGAGAGAAGGTGGGTTGAGTACTAACCTTACTGTTATAACTCACAATACAATGTTTTTTTCCCTATACTAATGGAATCATAAAGTCAAACTTGAGTTTTGAACAGTTTCAACATCTCAAAAAGGAACAGTTGCTATCTACTTCATTTCTCTATTATTTCAGTCCCTGGAAAACATTTATGTACTTTCAATATTTACAGATTTGCTTATTCTGAAATATTTCATATACCTGGAATTCTATAAAATGTCTTCCAATTCAAGGGTACTGTTCTACTTGCCTTCATATCCCTGGTGTATAGTGCAATGTTTCCATGTCCACACAAGCTGATGTCATGGAAACTGCAAAAGTTTTGGAACTCTTCCTTATTTAGAGGCAAGTGGTTTTAGTGTCCATTTATTAAATTGCTAAATGAGTAAGACTAATAACAGGAAATGTATTGAGTCATGAAACTTTTAATAATGCCCCTGGGTATTCACTGATGGCAAGGTCAACTAGAGCTATTCAACAATCACTTCAAGATTGTGTGTTTGATGGATAAAAACCCCTGAGTTTGCAAGCCTGAGATATTCCCAGTGCAGGATTTTGTTTTCTGTGATTTCGTATCCTAGGTGTCTAAAGTGTAGGAGAACAGAATCATTAGTGGAAGAATGGAATAGATGGTTTCTGTTGTCAACTTGGGGGAATTTATTTTAAACAGGTAAGATGGGTAGAATTTATATGTAAAGATGCATTAATTACTCATTGCTTTGTGCCTTACAGAGAGTTTAATAGAGCCACTGGATTGACTGATTACAAGTCTTTCTATCTTTTTCCTACCTCATCTTTATAAAGAGTGTATTGTTATTTATTTAAAAGGGATGTTGATCAGGGCTGAAAGGAGATCAAGTCATCTTCCAGGGACTGTTTGCTCTAAAGGGTGAACAGAGTGGTGGTCTTTCTATCCTTCACTCCATTGCCATCTTTAAGGCCATTGCAAGCATTGCAAGAAAGTTCTCCAGAGAGGTAGAGACATACATTCATACACACACACACACACACACACACACACACACACACACACACACACACACACAGAGGTGTGTGTGTGGAGAGACAGAAAGACATATGGAGGGAATAAACTGGAGCTGGAATCTTGCTTTTTTTTTTTTCTGGGAAACTGTCTTTAGGGCTTTCTAGTGAGTGGCTAAGGCCTGTCCAAATTGTTAAGGATCATCTGCTTTTTCCAAAGTCTACTGATTTAAGTTTTGAGCATGTATCATATTACCATCACAGCAATAGCTAGGTCACTAGCCAGACATCTGGGTTCCACAGCATAGCTGAATTGATGCATAATGTTAACTGTCATAGTAATTAAAGTGTTCATTTTACCTACTTTCTTAATGAGAATAAAGTGCAGTAACTTGCTCAAGAGTATTCTTTAAATATATCAGTTCACAAAAAGGTCTTCACTTGATGTTTATGAAGTCATGCAGACAACAGAAGAACCTAAGATTAAGTAGATTTGATTTGACATAGAGTCCATAACAGCTCACACTTTCCTAGAACACAATTTTAAACTTAATGTTAGTATCAGGTCATATCTCCTCAAGTATGCCATATATTTATGTTACCTAGGCTAAATACACTTCTTGTATTCAAAACATGCAGAATTAATGTCTTCCCTTTGAGTGACAAATCTGAGGAGGTATTAATGTAAGTTCTAGTGGTGGTCATACTTAGTGACTGTTTGAAGTGATACTGGAAAAGTGAGGCTGAATTCTTCTTTTCTTAGCCAGAAAGACAGAAAAAGTAATTTGAAAGGACAAGTCAAAATTTTCAGAGAAAGAAAAATCTTTAAAACTAACCCAAAGGACCAATATTACAATGATATAATTATTCACTCAGAAGACCAGTTACCTAAATCAGAGAGAGTTATTTATTTAAAACATTTCACTGTTTGTGTTTTATTTCGTGAAGGAATTATGAGAAAAATGAATGAGAGAACATAATTCCACTATAATAATCAGCCAGATCATTTCTGGACAGCTGGGGAACATTGGTAAGTGTCAGCACTCTTCATTGACACTCCTTCCCGTCCTTTTGTGGGTCTGCACCTGGCTACACCGTGACACGGCACTGAACAAGATTCTTTTCCAGGTATTTATCTGATAGATTGTATTTATGTGGTTTAGAAGCTTAACAGGAGTACTATTAACTTAGATTGACTTTAACCCCTCTTCTATATTCAGGGTTGACCTCATTTTTTAAATGTGCTCCTTTCTGTAAAGGTGACAGTCTACAAGTGTGTTTGTATGCACACACATAGCTAGCATGCACATGTGTGCACATGCAGTCTCTCTCTCTCTCTTACACACACACACACTTCTCACTCCCCTACATACATACATGCATGTATTCACACACACACACACACACACACACACACACACACACACACACACCAAGGCACCTCAAGATATTTGAGGCCTTTTCTGTTTCACTGAGGCATGTGTTTCTTTTTCTGATTACTGAAAGACTCACTAGACTGTGAGGTTTGGGGTATGGTGGGATCAACGCTCTCCCTTCCCTCTGCTTCCTCGTGTTTGAATGTCTAGCACAGTTCCTAATGATCCCTGAGCTTGACATAATCTTCCAAAGAAGATTATGCGGTCATCTAGTCTTTGCTTATTTGTCTCATCACCTGTGCTCTGAAAGTCAGCTCAAAGACCAGCTTTGGGATGTTCCAGAGATGTGCAGGACTAGCTGCATGGGCTTCCCTGTTATGGTGGCTCTCTGGGCCTTATCACGACTGCGCTCACACATGTGGGATGTGAAGTTGAGGCATTTTTCTGTGTGCAGTGTGGAAGGCTTTCCTGTGTTTCTTTGAGTGCTTTGTTTTCTGTGTTGTTTGGCCATCAGGCAGGTGATCTCATTTATGTTGTAAAGAGTCAAGTCTTAAAATAAAACACAATGCATCCTATTTGAAAGACAAAAAAGAAAGAAAAGAAAACAAAGAAATTAAACCCAATCTGATAAAAGATCCAAGAATTAATTTAACTTATTTATTTGTAACAAATCACTAAACAGAGGAGACCTATTGTGGGTGCTAGGATGGAGTTCTAATCTTGACATGATGAAACCAGGCCTAAAACCTATTGCACTTAATTTTACTAGGAATGTGAAGTTGTGGAAAGTTTAAAGTGTTTCTGTGAACACCTCTGTGCCTCTTTCTACCTCATCCCCACATTCTATTGGTGTAGGATACTTTCTCATACTGGATTTATTCAAGCAAGATCTTGGTAACCCAGCATTTTATAGATACACCTGAAGCTAAAATGGTAGGCTACTGTGATGGACACTGAGGCTTCCCTTTGCCAAAGGAGCCCCTTCTACGTGTGTCTTCACTGAGCTTCCACCCTGCAGTTCTCAAATAGAGGCCATTTAGAAACATACAGTAGATGACAGGCAAATACAGTTTGGGGATTTCTGATACAATGACAGACAGCAGTAGGCTTAAACTGGGGCGTCTGGAAGCAAAAAGGCTTTGATCTCTGGCAATGCAGTAACCTCTACAGAGGAGTGATCAGCAACAGGGAAGTCATTACTGTCTGTGATGGGGAAATGCTGAGGAATTCTGGAACTCTAGGAAAAGCTGAAGAGAGCTGGCAGCTGGCTTTCACTGCCTCACTGTGCACACCTTGGCCCTCGTGCCCAGTGGGGCTCTGGCCCTTTGGTTCTCCTGCCCCATTACAGAACACACGTCTACTGCTGTGTAGGCCATCTTGCTCCCCAGATTTGATCTTTTCATTTCATTGTTTTCTACCTGTAATGCTACTTAATGTTTTTCCAGCTAAGAAGTATTTCGTGAGTTCCTTATTTTTGGGACAAGTACTTTGTTATATGGATAGAAAAATAAAATGTTTCCCTTTCTTCAAGGGGTGCATGGTTAGGACCTACTGTTCTTTAAAGTCCTCACGTGTTTGCTTGCTTCTTGTTCATTTAGTGTGTTTTAAGCAGCATGGCACTGTGTTTCAGCACGCAGGCTTTGGGAAGTTTGATTCCTCCTCCTCAGCCTCCAAAGTGCTACAACACCCAGATAATAATTTCTTTATTTTAAAATATCTATTACTAAGTCAATGAAAGAGGATCCTTCCCTCTTTATCTTTCTATTTTTTTCTGCCTTGTGTATGTCAAGTGAGTACTTGACCACAGGGCTACACTGCAGTACAGGCTTTTTAAAAAGCTTTATTTTTATTTATTCTTTGTACCTTTCACATCATAATCTCAATGCTATTTATTTCCTTTTCCCTTTGTATCTGCTCTCCCAAATAAAATAAATAAAATTTAAGAGAAAAAAAAAATCAACCTTGTTATGGCAGTTGTAGTGTGACACAGTGAGTCACACAGTAAACACTTTTATCCATACATCTTTATTTGCAAGTGTTCATTCCAAAGAGTCATTGGCCGGGTTTGAGGCTTCCTGTTTCTGTCACACTATGGATGCTGGGCCCTCACTGGAACTCCTCTTAATTATCCTGCTTTTGCCCTGTGTCATGGAAATCCTGCAGCTTTGGGTCTGCAGGACCGGCCCCTTCATGCACTCCAGCAGATCACAGATGGGGTGGATACTGGGGTGGGCCAACTCATAACCCTGGTTCTGGGCCTGGGTAGTTGCAGGGTTGGTCAGCCCACCAGTTCTCCTCTGTTTTCATCACCAGGATGAGCTCTCCAGCTCTGCCCTGGCTAGTTCACCCCTAGCAGCAACAAGAAAGGGTTGAGGCCAGTTTTCCTGCTTTCACACCCTCAGGGTTGGCACTCCCACATCTGGACCATCAGGGGTAGCTCTATCCAGGCAAGGTACAAATGCCACTCTCCTAAGTGCTGCAGCTGGTGAGGGACAGGGACAACTACATTCTGATCGGTAGCCATGTTGAGAACCACTGCCTTAGGTTACCACACATAAATTCAATTCATTAATTGTTCCACAGAATTCCATATTGTGCCTGTACAACAAAAGTTGTTTATTTATAGGGATCAGCAGTTAAAAGCACTGGCTACTCTTCCATAGAAGCCACATTCAATTCCTAGCACCCACATGGCAGCTCACAACTGTCTGTAACTTCAGTTCCAGGGGATCTGAATTCTTTTCAATCACCACCAACACCAGGCACATACATGTTGCATATGTATACATTTAGGTAAAACATGGATACTGCTAGAATAATAATACAAAACTTAAGAAATATATTTCTTTATTGATAAGTGTTATTTGTTTACAATGCCCTGCTTTACTAAAAAGTATTCCTTTTAACAAATTAATTAGTTTTACATCTTGGCCACAGTTTCCCCTCTCTCCTCTCCTCCCATTACTCCTGACCCCCACCACTCTGTTCCCATCTTCCAATCCAATCCTCCTCTGTTTCGGTTCAGGAAAGGGCAGGTCTTCCATGAGTATTAGCATGGCATATCAAGTTGCAGTAAGACTAAATACTTCCCCATGTATTAAGGGAGGGCAAGGCAATCCAGTAGGAGGAGTAGGGTCTCAAAAGATAGTAAAAGAGGAGGCAGCCCCTGCTCCCACTGTTAGGAGTCTCACTAGAGGACCAAGCTACACAACTGTAACATATATGCAAAATACCTTTGCAGGGTCCCTGGTTGTTGGTTCAGTCTCTGTGAGCCCCTATGAGCCCAGGTTAGTTGATTCTGTGCATTTTCTTGTGATGCCCTTGACTCCTCGGGCTCCTACAAAAAGGTATTTTAGTAAGCAGGTATCTTTAGTTACTAGTCCCATAGTTCTATGAAATACAGTCTTAAGAAAAGAAATATAGTCTTGAAAATGAGATTTCTTGGGTCTAGAAGTACAGACATTAAAATTGTCATTGGCACTGCCAACTTATCTCCCACAAAAGGTTTTAAGAAGACTGACTTTCAGTGATACTATGTAAACAATGATCAGTTTTTCATGAATTTATCAATGTGACAAAACAAATGCATTTGGCTTTAGTCTCGGACTTCCACTGCAGGTGAACAACTTTCACTTAGACGTACTTCTCATTTGCGATTCTTTCCTGTGGCCTTTGTGTTTATATTTTTTGCTCATTTTCAATTTGATCATTTGTCTTTATCAAATTGTAAGGGTTTTAGAATGAAAGAACATTCTCCTTTTCTGCAATATGCTCTGTCATTTTCCCCCTCTGACTTCTCTTTGTCTTGATAACTTATATAACACTACCATCTAATAAGATGTTGAGAATATACTATTAAATGTCATCCTTATGTGCTGTTTCCATAGTTGTCATGTTGGTAATTTTGTCACCATATTTGCTAATGGCTCAATACAAGCCTCGTCACGTCTTACTGTGTTCATTCAGACTTCCCCAGCCCCAATCATATGACTGTGAGGTTGCTTCAGATAGTGCTAGGTTTACTATCCCTCTGCCGTTAGCTTTCTTTGTAGTTTGCACACTGTAAGAGATTACCTTACTCTAAGTGAAATAATTGGATCAAAGCTTCATTTTTTTGGTGATTTGTGCTGGTTATCTTATAGCTTATGATTGACTAACCAGCATGAACAATTAGGATCAATGTGATAATATTTGTACACCATATTTCCTGGAAGAAAATCATATTGCAGAATTTCAAGAATTATAATTTGTGGCTTATTAGTTTTATTGTGAAGGAATGATTGGTTTATCAATGTCTAAGAAGTTAGTTTAGTACCAAAAAAAAAAATGGTTTAGGAAACCTTCAGTGTACAAGGCACCTGAAAAGTGCTGCAAGAGGTAAATTGTGTGGTTACTACATTTTGGAAAATTAAAAATTTTGTACAACTAAAATCTAATTATGTTATTTTTCCTCTTCCTTTTTCTCTTCCCAGTCCCTCCCACATATCCTCCCTTGTTCCCTCTCAAATTCATGGCCTCTTTTTCTTTAATTACTGACCACTTGGTACTGGATAACCAAATAGGGGTCTCAGCCCTGGGGAAGACTATCTCTTCCAATCTCAGTATTCCTTAGTTGCCTGTAGTTCTTCGTTTAGGGCTGGGCCCGGTGAGGTTCCTCCCTTCCATGTTAGTGTGCCTACTGGTATTGTACTTGTTCAGATCTTGCTTAGACAGCCATATTGAAGTATCACGGGTGAAGCTTCCCTGTCATTTCTAGGAGACACTATCTCACAGCAGGTTTTCCAGGTCCTCTGGCTCTTACAATCTTTCTGTTACTTCTGTACTTTTGAAGAAAAGTTTAGTTAATGAAAATAAAAACTAAATTTCATACTTTCTATTATAGTTCAGTATAATAAGACAGTTATGAAAGAGAAGCAGGTTTTTTTATTGAATCAGGACAATTTTCCTAAAGTCAGTGTTTTGGGATAATAAAAAAAAATCAAGTAAAAGATACATTGTATTTTAATGACTGTAAAAGGACATTGGACAATACAAAAGACTGTCAAGGTTTTGAAGGTCACTTATCTTAATAGCAGACAACGAGTAATGAGTGGTTTTAGCTAGAGTTTCATGATTTTAGAATTCTAATCTGATTATTCTAAAATAAATAGCCAGGTAAATAACTGGTAAGGATTTTGGATAATTTACATATTCATGCTAAGCCTCATAGGAAAACATTCATTTCAACACTCCATACTCAGGATAATTTAAAATTTATGCCCTCCTCAGATCCTCTGGAACACTCATTAGATGGGAGCTCTAAACCAAACAAGAGTGACTGAGTTTGTCTTCCTGGGCCTCACTGACAACTGGGTGTTGGAGATTCTGTTTTTCATACCATTTACAGTCACTTATGTGCTAACTCTTCTGGGGAACACAATCATTGTTGTTACCATAGTCTTTAGTCCACGTCTCCACACTCCTATGTACTTCTTTCTGAGCAACCTGTCCTTCATTGATATCTGTCACTCATCTGTCACCGTGCCCAAGATGCTGGAGGATTTGCTTTTGGAGAGGAAGACCATCTCTTTTGACAACTGCATTGCACAACTCTTCTTCCTACATCTTTTTGCTTGTGCTGAGATCTTTCTGCTGACAATTATGGCATATGACCGTTATGTGGCTATCTGCATCCCTTTGCACTACTCTAATGTGATGAACATGAGGGTCTGTATACAGCTTGTCTTTGCACTGTGGGTGGGGGGCACTGTTCATTCACTTGTGCAGACCTTCTTGACTATTCGTCTACCCTACTGTGGTCCGAACATTATCGACAGCTACTTCTGTGATGTGCCTCCTGTCATCAAGCTGGCCTGCACAGATACATACCTCACAGGGATTCTGATCGTGTCAAATAGTGGAACCATCTCCCTCACCTGTTTTCTAGCCTTGGTTACTTCCTACACAGTAATCCTGTTTTCTCTCCGAAAACAGTCAGCAGAAGGTCGTCGGAAAGCCCTGTCCACCTGCTCCTCCCACTTCATGGTGGTTGCCCTGTTCTTTGGGCCATGTATCTTCATCTACACTCGGCCAGACACCAGCTTCTCCATTGACAAGGTGGTCTCTGTCTTCTACACTGTGGTCACCCCTTTGTTGAATCCTCTCATTTACACCTTGAGGAATGAGGAGGTGAAAAATGCCATGAAGCAACTCAGGCAGAGACGAATTTGTTCATGAAGTGTGGGGAGCATTATAAGAAACAGCAACAGTTGTGGCTGCATCCTTAACGTGGAAGTAACAAGTGACTCTGAAGCACTGAGCTGTCTCTACAGCCATGAATGTTTCTTTTCTTCTCTCTCTCTCTCTCTCTCTCTCTCTCTCTCTCTCTCTCTCTGAGACAGGGCTTCTCTGTAACAGCCTTAGCTGTCCAGGGTCTAATTCTGTAGACCAGGCTGGCCTCAAACTTACTAAGATCTACCTGCCTTTGCCTCCTGAGTGCCGGGATTAAAGGTGTGTGCCACCACTGACCAACTCTATTTCCTTAATAAAATACTTGGATCAAAAGTTAAGCATTTGGATAAAATTGATTCTAACTTTTTTATTTTTGTGGTTGACCCTTTCACACTGGAATCTTGTCTACCTCAACGTCTCAAAGATTTTTGCCTATTTTGTTGTTTTACAAATTTTATAGTTTTATCTTTATGTTCTAGGTGTATGATTTCTCTGGGGTTTAGTTTTTACATGAAATAAATTTGAGATTCATTTTTATTCATCCATTGCCTTGATTTGGCACAGTTCAAGATGGCTGTTTTACTATTAAATTACTTTTACTGGAAATGACTTGATCTTTCAAGTATGGATTTATTTGTAATTCCTTACTCTGCCACATTGACTTACCTGCCTATATTTACAATAAATACACTGTTTTGGCTATTTTAGTTCTATAAGGGGCTTGAAGAGACGTTATGTGAGTCTTCCCTCATTGTTCTTTCTTAAAATTGTTATGCATTTCCACATGCATCTTGGGAAAAGTCGGTCTACAGAGGAGAGTGCTGGAATCTAGACTGGGGTCACATCATCTCCAGAGGCAACTCGGGAGAGAGCAAAACTGAACAATATTCAATCTCAATCCATTAATTTGAATGAGCCTATCATTTCCTTGTGTTTTATGATAAATATTATTCTTATTTATTATTTGTGTCTTTCATATCATGTATCTCCATTTCATTCATTTCCCAGTCCTTTCATATCCACCCTCTGCCCTTGAAACCTCCCCCTGCAGTAAGATAAAATAAAATTAAATGGAAAAAAAAATAAAGAAAAAAGAGAGAGAAGGAAAAAAAATCAACTTATCTTTTCTTTATTAATACTATAATTTAAATTTGTGATAAAACACAATTAACTAAATCCATCTCCAAATATCTTGTTACTTAAAAAAATATAAACAATGCATTTCACTCCTATAAGGAAAAATGAAATTATGGCAGTTGCAGGAGCATGGATGAAGCTGGAGATGACTATATTAACTGACACAAGCCTTAAGTAGGGGTGGTGTTGCATGCCTGTAACTTCAGCATTTGGCACGGGGAGGCAGGAATATCAGGAGTTCAAGGCCAGCCATGGAAATATTGTGAGTTTGAAGTCAGCTTGGGTTTCATGAGGCCTTGCCTCAAAACAAAACAAAACACAAAACAAAACAAAAAAATCAACCAACAAAACAACAAAAACCAAGATAGATTTGAAATAACAGTCATATATTTTTACTCATACATGGACTCCTGTAGGAAAAAAAAACACAGTACAAATAAGACATGATAGCAGGATGAGGACCACATTGAAAAAAAGCATTGTAGGAAGAATGGAATGATGGGAACAAGTAAGGCAAAGGGAGAAGAGACATCGCTATCTGTATTTATCAGGAATGAGAAGTGGGAATAAGAAAAGGCAATTCTGGAAGTAAAATACAATGGCACAAATTTATGAAAAACCATTTTGCACATTAAAATTATAAAAAATAAAATCAAACATTCTCTTAACGTGTCTACCATCTCTTTATTTTATAGACTTAATTTTCAAGCCTTTTGGGGGCCATTGCTTCTTTTTTCCCATCACTGAGGTTGGATATTCTAACAGTGGTTGTCTGAACATCAGACAGGCAGAGAACCAGGTAGGTTCAGTGCATAAAGCTGATGCCTCAGCAGCACCAAGTCAGTGCTGAAAAGCCAGGAAGATCCCTGGAAAGTCATTGGTATTGAGATTACCCTAGAGGGCCAAAGATAATGGAGTCTGATGTTAGCATCGGTAGATGCCCAGATTTAGAGAAGCAGCAAAAGCAGGCAGGAGCTAGTGTTTTGCAGAAATAAAATTACATATGTTATCTTTATGCCATGGACATTGCTAAATTCAATCACAAGTTACTCTAGACAAATTCTTCTCTTTCCTTTTTCTTCACTGTCCACATCCTTCTTTTCCTTCCTCTCTGCTACCATTCCTCTTTTTTATAGAGATGGAATGCAAGGCCAATGGTGGCAAGCATTCTGCTATCGAGTTGCTGTGTTTTAGACCTTCTGTAGAGCCTTCAGTCTTTCACCCAGATAACAGCATCATTATGAATGTTTTGCTTCTTTCTGGTCTGTGTCATGTTTGCTTTCCTTTCTGTCTTACTGTTCTGACTAGTTCCTATAAGATAGTATAGAACAGGGGTTTTGTAGTATAGGCAGCTTTGCTTTCAACTGAGGAGGAAGCTTTCAGTGGTTCATAACATATAAAGTTGGGGCCAGAGAGATGGCTCAGAAGTTAAGAGTACTGCTGTTCTTGCAGAGGACCTGGGTTTAGTTCCCAGCACCACACAATGGCTCACAGCCACCTGTAACTCATTCCAAGGGGTCTGACATCCTTTTCTGACTCAATGGGCTTCTGTATACACAAAATACACATGTACACATCCAGGAACACATACACACGTCAAGTATGTTAATTTCAGGGATTTTCCCAGATGTTCTTTCTTTTCTTTCTTTTTTTTTTTTTTATTATTTTTTATTTAATTTTATATAACAAAGTCCAATTAAATGAAAACAAACATTTATACACAATATTTGGGAATTTGAGTGTCATTCTTTCCAAACTACTTCCTGCTGGTAAGGGGCGCTGTCTTGGGGGATTCGAAGAAGATTCAGATATCCTAGCTGTAGTCTGTAGGGCTGTTTTGTCCAGCTGTTTTGAATGTAGGATCAGCTTGTACCCAGATGTTCTTTCTAAATGTGAAGCAATCTCCTCCTCTATGTAGCTTCTGTGAATTTTTAACATGAACAAGTGCAGAGTTTTGTCAAATGCCATTTCTGAATTTGGTAGATATATATTTTTGGCACAGGCTGTGATGATTATATATTAGTTATATATTTTTTCTTATTAAGTTGGTTAACATAATTCATGCAGCAGTCCTTTCTCCCTTTTCAGGCTGAGGATTGAACTCATAATCTCATGTATGCTAGAAAAATGCTCAGTTGTGAGGTCAGCTCACCAGAGACCGTCGCGTAGACACTCTGAAAGCCAGAAAAAAAAAAAAAAGCCTTTATTGCTAGCTGGTGGCTGCATGGGGAATGTGCCCAAGCCATGCAAACCTGAGTCTTATAGCTCTTTTTCTTTAATATACAAAAACCATACACTGGAAGGCACACTTCAGTTAGTAAGAAGTGGAACTTTAGAAACCCAAAAGGAAGGCTGGCACATTTAGGGACTTTTCACTTAGGTCTTTGACCCATTATGGTAGGTGTTGGGGAACTATATGGTGGGTTTTAAGGTCAGAATGGTGCCTCTACCATGATGCCAGTAAGGACTGGAGGCATGTTATAGCTCTACCACTGAGCCACATCCCAGGCTTTCATATTGAAAATTAATTGCCAAAGCAACGATTTTTATTTTCAAAACTTGAAAAACTGCAGTTCTTCTGCCTCAATTTCCCAAGTGTGCACTATGACTGTATGAAAAAGTGTGCTTGCTATTATGAAAAGATATGCTTGGCATTCACAAGGCCCTGGAATCACATATCCAAAACAAAAGGTGTTGCTTTTGTGAGTCTGGCCAAGCACTTGGCTCCCTGGGGTAGGGGTTTGAGTCAGCTCGGGTTACACAGCCAGTTTCTGTCAATTAGTAAGTGAATGAATGATCAAACAAACAATAAACAAGTAAATAAAACAGAGGCATGGCTTATAGAAGGTGATTAAGCAAGGCTGGACTTGGGCGTCCTTACAAGAGGGCTTGATGGAAAGTGCTCACACCGACTCTTCATCCACCCTTTCTGACCTATGGATATAGTCACAGTTCTCTGCACTCTCCATCCATCCTCTCTGACTTATGGATAGTCACAGTTCTCTGCAGAGGACACAGCAGCCAGCCAGCAATTTGGAAGGATGGAATGGGGCCACAGATGCTGGACCTGATATTGAATTTGAACTTCTCAACCTTCAGAACGTTGAAGAATCAGCTCCTGTGGTTTGTGGATAGCTAAAGCGTGTGATGTTTTATTTTTTATTTTTGTTTTTGTTTTTTTTCAGCAGTGCAAAGGCATGAAGTCATGCGTTAAATCACATTGACTTTAGGTGTCACCTAACCCTGCCTTGTTAGAATAAGTCAACTTGGTTGTAGTTCTTTTCACATACTGTTGACTTTAACCAGTTAATATTTACTTAAGGGTGTTTGAATCTACAGTCATAGAGGTTATTGAGCTGATTTTTTTTATTGTAGCATTTTGTTTAGGTTGACCTAATACACTCAATTTTCTTATTTTTGAAAAATTTTTAGTTCCAATACTTTGTGTTTTACTTTATTTTAAAATAACTGTATATAATTACTCTTGCCAATTCCCTTTTCTCAATTATACCTCTACTTTATGTCTTTTTGGGTGTGTGGTCCAATGAGTTTCCTTGTTTTTTTTTTTTCTGGAGAGTGGGAGCGAGTTTGTTTTCAGGAGCATCATCAACTGTTATCTGCCTATAAATCCTAAGGGAGGGTGGTGGTCATGAACCCCTTCATTTTTCTTTTTCTTTTTCTTTTTTTAAATTTGAAACAAGGTTGTTTTACATGTCAATCCCAGTTCCCTTACCCTTAGATCCTCTCTTATCACCCTCACTAAACCCCAGCCCATCCCCTTTCTGCTCCCTAGGGAGGGTGAGGCCTTCCATGGGGAGGCTTCAAAGTCTGTCCTATCATTTGGAGCAGGGCCTAGACCCTCCCCCATGTGTCTAGGCTGAGAAAGATTCCCTCTATGTGGAATGGGCTCCCACATCTATTCATAAACTAGGCATAAATACTGATCCATTACTAGAGGACCCATAGACTGCCCAGTCCTCCCAACTAACACCACATTCAGGGGGTCTGGGTAGGTCCTATGCTGGTTTCCCAGCTATCAGACTGGGGTACATGAGCTTGCCCTTGTTCAGGTTTGCTGTATCTGTGGGTTTCTCCAGCCTGGTCTTGAGCCCTTTGCTCATCAGTCTTCCCTCTCTGTAACTGGATTCCAGGAGTTTGGCTCATGTTTAGCTGTGAGTGTCTGCTTCTACTTCCATCAGCTGCTAGATGAAGGCTCTAGGATGGCATATAAGGTGGTCACCTCACACACTTACAGTGGGAGATTTCAACACCCCACTCTCAACACTAGACAGGTCCCCCTTCATTTTTCATGATGAGATGTTGACAGTCCCAATCTTGTGGTGATCTCGTATAAATAATCATGGTTGCTATGAGTTTAAGAATACAATGTCATGTCATAGAAATCAGCATTTCACTCTTGTCTCACTCCTTCTTCTGCCTAGGCAACAGGGAGGAAGCTTCTAGACCAGTTCCAGCTTGTTTTTTTCTAGATCCTATGACCAGAATGTTTGGTGTCTTCTGTAATATGGTCTTACCATGTGGTTTAGGTGGGCAATCAGAAATGGCAATTGCATACACACACACACATTCATTTACCCATTCCTCTGTTTTTGTTCTATAACAGCTATTGTGCATAATGCTTCTATAAGCATTGATGTGCAGGTATCTCTGAAATGTTGACTTGTTGACTTGGAGTGCTTTGTGTAAACACCCAGGAATGGTGTTCTTTTGTGTGTGTGTGTGTGTGTGTGTATGTGTATGTCCATACTGATTTCCATACTGAATGGGCTAGTTTACATCCCCACTACCAGGGTATAAGGGTTCCTCTTTGTCTACATACTTACAAACATTTATTGTTATTTTGCTAATGACTGCCATTTTCACTGGGGAGAGATGGAATCCCAATGTATCTTTAATTTTCATTTCTTTGATGACTACTGATGTGGCCCATTTTTCAAATGTTTATTGGCTATTTGTACAACACTTCTGAGAATGGCTTGTTCATTTCATTATCCCATTAGTTGATTGGCCTGTTTGATTTTTTTCCTTTGGTTTTTTGAGTTTTGGGTATTCTAGATATAAACCCTCTCTGATTAATGCAAAGCTGGCAACAGTTTCTTTCATTTTGTAGGCTGTCCCTGTTTACATAACTGTTTCCTTGCTGTGCAGGATGTTTAACTTCAAAAGAATTCATCATCAGTTATTAGGATCATTTTCTGAGTGACTAGAGGAGTCCTATTCAGAAAATCTTTTTTTTTTTTAATCCTTACATTTCCAAGTGTTTACTTTTTCATCTAACAGTTTTAGACTTTCAGGTCTTACACTAAGGGGTTCGGTCCATTAGTTATTGTTTTTGTTTGTATTTGATGAGATATAGGTACCCAACTTAATTCTTCAATGTATGGATATGCAGTTAGTAGCATCATCTACTGAAGAGACTATCTTCCCTTCAATGTATATTTCTGCAATCTTCGCTAAAATGTCAGGTGTTTGTTGATATGTGCACTTCTATTTGGGTCTTCTGTTCTGCTCCATCCATCTACATGTCTAGTTATTTTTTATACCAAGCTGTTTTTGTTACTTATAGCTCTGTAATAAACTTGACCTCAGTTATGTGACATTGGCAGCATTATTGTTTTTATTCATGCTTGCTTTGACTATTTGGTATAGTTTGTACTTCCATATGAAAAGTTAAGATTGTATTTCTTTTCTTATTTAGTTTTTATCCATAATCATAAACATGACTGTGCAATCCAGCTAGACTTGAAAGGGAATGAAGAAAGCATGGAACCCCAAGAACTTAAGTGAGAGCAGAGATTACAGTGTATTGCAAGCAGATGGAGTGGAGATGCTCTGCTGAGCTACAGTTGGAATGGTTTAGTGGGTGAGATGCTTGCAAGTCAAAAGAATTAGAGTTTTCCACAGTCAGAAATGATGATTTTGCTAGTCTTGCCATTCCTGGATCCAAAACACCCCATGGCTTCCACAATGCTCATGCCTTCCTTCACCTTCCTAAAGACCACATGTTTGTCATCTAGACACTCAGTCTTGGCAGTGCAGATTAAAAAAAAAAACAAAAACAAAAAACCACAAACAAACAAACAAACAAACAAAAAACTGGGAGCCATTTGTATCTGGTCCAGCATTTGCCATGGACAAGATGCCAGGAACTGTATGCTTCAGGATGAATTCTCATACTTAAATTTTTCCTGTTGATGAACCCATTGCCAGTGCCATTATGGCGTGTGAAATCACCACCCTGGCACATGAATCCTGTAATAATTCTGTACAAATCCTTATAGCCAAATCCTTTCTTTCCCGTGTTCAGAGAATGAATGTCTTCTAATATCTTTGGAACTTTGTCTACAAACAGCTCAAAGGAGACATGACTCAAGAGCTCGAACTGGCTGAAATATCAAAGAACACGGTGGGCTTGACTGTGGCTGCAGCCAGGTGTGACAGGGGACAGTGCCATCTGCAGGTCTATATTTTCTATTTCTATGAAGAATGGCATTGAGATTTTTGTTGAGAATATACTGAGTCTGTAGACTGCTTTTGGTAAAATAGCAATTTTACATTATTAATTCCTTCAGTCCATAAATATGAGTGTGATCTTTTTACCTTCTAGCATGTTCTTCAATTTATTTCTTGTGCTTTAATGTTTTCATTGTAGAAATGTTTCATTTCCTTGATTAGGTTTATTCTAATGCAATTGTGTATGCATTTTTTCTTTTTCTTTACAAGTGTATTTATGATTGAGTTTACTAATTTTTGCATCTTAATTTTGTATCTTGCCACTTCGCTGAAATTTTTAATTAGTTACGAAAGTTTTCTGGTGGGGTCTTCAGGGTCCCTAATGTATAGAATCACATCAACTGCAAATAAAGAAAATTTGACTTCATTTCCTACTTAGGATTTGGCTAAGACTTCACTGATCACTATGTTGAAGAGAAGTAAAGAGAATAGGCAATCTTGTTTTGTTCCTCTTTTTTTTTTTTGTATTAGGTATAATGTTGGCTATAGGTTAATTGTGTAAAATCATTTATTATGTTAAGGTATGTCCTTTCTGTTTCTGCCTCTGCCTCTTCAGTTTTTTTTTTTTTTTTTTTTTTTTTTTTTTTGGTTTGGTCAAAGCCTTTTCTGTACCTGTCAATCATTATCTTGAATCCTGCCACCTTTGAGGAACTTCTGGAGCTGTTCTGAGTACACTAGACCTGCCTATCCACCCGGGATCACCCAGAATCCCCACCTGCCTGGTCTCTGACCCCCATCGCTGGTCCTCTACTGGAGTTCCAGGCACCTCTAAGAGATCTGCCTATCCCCTCTGGGCCATCCTGAGCTCCTGTGGGCTGGATCCTTGACCCCTATTACCTGGCCTCTGCTCAAGAGGCCTCTGCTGGAGAATGCCAGGCCCAGGCAAGATTTGCCTATTGGTGCAGAAATATCCTGAGTCCCAGGCTTCGGGATCTTTGACCCCCATCGCCAGTCTTCTGCTGGAGCCTGAAATTTGACCCCCATCGCTGGGCCCCTGAGTGAGGAGAGACCTCCTAGATAGCCTGGACCACCCAGAGCTATCAACATCGAACTTCTGACTCGCCTAAGCCCACTTAGGGAGTATGAGAGAGAGAGAGAGAGAGAGAGAGAGAGAGAGAGAGAGAGAGAGAGAGAGAGAGAGAGAGAGAGAGAGAGAGAGAGAGAGAGAGAAAGAGAGAGAGAGAGACAGACCCCACCTGCCCACCTGCACCTACTGGAAGAAGCAATGGGAAGACGGCAATACAAGAAAACACCAAACAATAAAAAGACAAGCATAACACCACCAGAATCTAGGGACTCTATACCAACTAAACCTGAACACCCCAAAGCAGATGAAACAGAAGAGAATAACTTAAAAATTATCATCATAAAAATGATAGAGGCCCTCAAAGACGATGTGAGAAAATCCCTTAAAGAAATGGAAGAAAAAACAAGCAAAAATTTGGAAGAAATGAACAAATTTCTTAAAGAAAGTACAGAAAGCCAAGAAAAAAAAAACAATTAAACAGGTGAAGGAAACTGTTCAATAATTGAAAACTGAAATAGAGACAATAAAGAAAACACAAACTGAAGGAATGCTGGAGATAGAAAAACTGGGCAAACGATCAGGAACTACAGACACAAGCATAACCAATAGTATATAAGAGATGGAAGAGAGAATCTCAGGCGCTGAAGATATAGTAAATCCAACAAATCCTTAACACACAACATCCAGGAAATGTGGGACACCGTGAAAAGGCCAAACCTAAGAATAATAGGCATAGAGGAAGGCGAAGAAGCTCAGCTCAAAGGTGCAGAAAACATATTCAACAAAATCATTGAGGAAAACTTTCCCAATCTGAAGAAGGACATGCCTATGAAAGTACAAGAAGCATACCAAACACCAAATAGACTGGACCAAAGAAAAAAGACCCCTCAACACATAATAATCAAAACACCTAACATACAGAATAAAGAAAGAATATTAAGAGTAGTGAAGGAAAAAGGCCAGATAACATATAAAGGCAGACCTATCAAAATTACACCTGACTTCTCCATGAAAACTCTCAAGGCCAGAAGGTCCTTGATAGATGTTCTACAAGTACTAAGAGTCCACGGATGCCAGCCCAGGCTACTATACCCAGCAAAACTCTCAATCACTATAGATGGAGAAAACAAGATATTTAATGACAAAGCCAGATTTTCACAATACGTATCTACAAATCCAGCCCAAACTCCAACCCAAGGAAGTTAACTATGCTCACAAAGATGCAGGCAACAGATAATCCCACTTCACCAGAACCCAAGGGTAAAGCAGGACAAATATATTCACAATACCATTGCCTACAACAAATCTAAAACAAACAAGCATTAACAATCAATGGTCCTTACTTTCCCTCAACATTAATGGTCTTAACTCACCTATAAAAAGACACAGGCTAACAGAATGGATATGAAGACAGAATTCATCCTTTTGCTGCATACAAGAAATACATCTAAGCTTCAAAGATAGACATTACCTCAAGGAAAAGGATTGGGAAAAGATCTTCCAATCAAATGAACCCAAGAAGCAAGCAGGTGTGGCTATCCTAATATCTAATAAGTTAGACTTCAAACCAAAATTAATCAAAAGAGATGAAGGTGGTCATTTCTTATTCATCACAGGAGATATCCATCAAGACAAAGTCCCAATTCTGAACATCTATGCCCCAAATATGGCACCCCACAGACCGGGAAAGATTTTCACTAATCCTACATCTGACAAAGGGCTGATCTCCAAAATATACAAAGAACTCAAGAAACTAGTCAACAAATCACCAAATAACCCTATTAAAAAATGGGGTACGGAACTGAAGAGAGAATTCTCAATAGAGGAAATCAAAAAGGCTGAAAGACACTTAAGAAAGTGCTCCACATCCTTAGCTATCAGGGAAATGCAAAACAACTTTGAGATAAGATTTTACTCCTGACAGAATGGCTAAAATTAGAAACACCAATGACAACTCATGCTGGAGAGGATGTGGAGGAAGGGCAACACTCCTCCACTGCTGGTGGGAGTGCAAACTTGTACAGCCATTTTGGAGATCAGTATGGCGGTTCCTCAGGAAAATGGGAATTAGTTTACCACAGGATCTGGCAATCCCACTCTTAGGCATACACCCAAATGATCCACATCCATGCAACAAAGACATGTGCTCAATTATGTTCATAGCAGCATTATTTGTAATAGCAAGAACCTGGCAGCAACCTAGATGTCCCTCAACTGAAGAATGGATAATGAAGATGTGGCACATCTACACAATGGAATATTACTCTGTGGAAAAAAAAAACAATGGAATCTTGAAATTCACAGGCAAATGGATGGAACTTGAAGATACCATCCTGAATGAGGTAACCCAGTCACAAAAAGGGGAACATAGTATGTACTTGCTCATATATGGATTTTAGACCTAGAGCAAAGGATCACCAGCCTATAATTCACAAGGTGGATTCTAAGAGATTCATATAAGGTGGCTCACAGAAGGGGGAAGGGAGAAGTTCTCCAGAGCACATGGGGAGTGGGGGGGCAGTGAGTTGAGAGGGAATTAGGAGAAAGAGAAGGAAAGGAGAGGAAAGCACGTGGGACTAGGGAGATTGAGTCAGGGATGGAATAGAAGAGAGAAGAAAGAGACAGATAGATAGATAGATAGATAGATAGATAGATAGATAGATATATAGAGAGAACATAAAATAGGGAGCCATTATAGGATTGAAGGGAAAACTGAACTTAAAGAAATGTCCTGAGACCTACAATACTGACTCCAACTAACAATTTGAGCAACAGTTGAAAGGCTACCATAAATGTCCTTCCCTGATAATGAGATCAACCACTAACTTATCCACCACTATGGAGCCCTCATTTAGTACCTATTAGAAACAGAAGCAAACACCCTCAACTAAACACTGAGCTGAACTAGAATCCAGATGTAGGGAGGGAGGACAAGACCATGCTGCAAAAACACATAGAGCCATCTGACCTGAACAAGGAGGACTAACGGTCCCCCAGACTGATAGCTGGGAATCCAGCATGGGACTGACTCAGAACCCCTGAACATGGGTCTCAGCTAGAAAGCCTGAGCAGTCTAAGGGACCTCAGATAGTAGAACCAGGATGTATTCCTGGTGCACAAAAGGACCTTGCAGGCACATCCTCCATGGAGGGATAATCCCTTAACGTAGGGACAGGAGAGAAGTCCTAGTCCCTACTTCAAATGACTTGACAGATTTAGATGACCCCTACTGGATGGCATCACCCTACATGGGGAATGGGAGGGGAGGGTGGTCGGGGTGCATATAAGGGGGGAGAGAGGGGTAAAGGGAGGGAGGGGGACGGGAAGAAGGGAGGGATTGAGAGGGAACTGAGATTAATATGTAAAATAAAAAAAATCATTATCTTAGTTAATGTTCTATTTCTGTGAAGATACACCATGACTATGGTAACTCTTTGTAAAGGAAAACATTTAATTGGGGCTTGCTTACAGTTTCAGAAGTTTAGTTAATTATCAGCGTGGTGGGAAGCATGGCAGCATTCAGACAGACACAGTGCTGGAGAGAAGCTGATAGCTCTACATCAGGATTGGTAGGCAGTAGGAAGAGACAGCCACTGGGCCTGGCTTGAGTATCTGAAATCTCAAAACCGATCCCTCAGTGACACACTGATGGGAGATGTCATTCTGTATATGTTTCTCATACTGGTTAATGAATAAAGCTCTGTTGGCCAATAGGAAAGGAAGATAGGAGGGACTAGGAGACAAGGAGGAAATAGGAAGGAGGAAGCAGGAGTCGAGATGGAGAGTCTGGAGAGTGCTGGACGCCAGCCGCCTCCCCGGTAAGAGAAGGCCATGTGAAAATACATAGATCAGCAGAAATGGGTTCATAATTAAAGGCAGAGCTAGCCGATAAGAAACAAGTAACCGGGCCAACAGTATTGTACCAAATACAAAGTCTCTGTGTATTATTTGGGGCTGGCGGCATGGCAGCGGGACAAGACCAGCGGCAGCAGGCAGAAAAACCGTACTCGTTACAAAAAGGCAATATGTACTCTGTTATGAGTAAGGTTTTTCTGTCACCTGGTCTGGGCCTACCACTGCCCCAGCCCCAAATAAGACACACAGAAGCTATATTTGATATAATGCTGTTGGCCAGTTAGTAGTTTCTTATTGGCTTGCTCTGTTTTAAATATTAACCCATTTGTATTAATCTAAGTATTTCCCCGTGGTCTCATCTTACCGGAGAGGGTGCCCGGCATTCTGCTCTCTCAAGTCTCTACGTGCTATCTCCTCCTTACTACTTCCTCTTTTCTTCTTGTCACCTAGTCCCACCTATCTTGCTTTCCTATTGGCCAACAGTGCTTTATTCATTAACCAGTAAGAGAAACATATTTATAGAATGACATCTCCCATCAGTACTCCACCAAGGTCACACTTCTTAATCCCTCCCAAGTACTGACACTTCATGATGACTTATTATTCAAATATAAGAGCCTATGGGGGCCATTCTTATTTGAACCACCACATTCTATTCCATAGCTCCTAAAGGCTTGTAGCCATATCATAATTAAAAAATGCATTCAGTCTAACTTCAAAAGTCCCCACAGGGGCTGGAGAAATGGCTCAGAGGTTAACAGCAATGACTGTTCTTCCAGAGGTCCTGAGTTCAATTCCCAGCAACCACATGGTGGCTCACAGCTATCTGTAATGAGATATGGTGCCCTCTTCTGGGCATACACGCAGTCAGAACTCTGTATACATAATAAATAAATCTTTTTTTAAATAAAATGATTAAAAAAAAGTTCCCACAGTCTATATAACACTATAAGATTCTCAACACTGCTCAAAAGTCCAAAGTTCAAAGTCTCTAATATTCATGGAAAAATCTTAACAGTAACCTCCTTTAAAATCAAAATTATAAAGCACATCATGTGCTTCTAACATACAGTGACACAGAATATATACTCGTGCTCCAAAAGGGAGGAATGTGTGCATAGTGAGGAAGTGCTGGACCAAAGCAAGACTTACAACTAATAGGACAAATTCTAAATTCTGCATCTTCATGTCTGATGTCAAAGTGCTCTTCAGATCTCCAATTTCTTTCAGCTTTGTTGGCTGCAGCACACTTCTCTCTCTTGGGCTGGTTCCACACTTAGTCTGTAGCTTCCCTTGGCCAGTATCCCACAACTCTGGAGTCTCCAACATTTTGGGGAATTCAATACAATCCAGGTTTCACCTTCACAGCTTCACACAATAACCTTTCTGGACCTTCATGAAGGGACACCCCTGACACATTTGTGGTCCCAGGAGCTTTCTTTAACTTGGGGGGGCGGAGGTGGGATTCTACAACCCCTTTCTTGTATCCTTGCCCCTAAATATAGAACCATAGGGCCAAAGATGCCAAGTTCTGATGTTTGCTGGGGCTGGAACATGGCCTCTTCATTCAAATACATTTTTTAGCATGTACCTGTCTTCAATTGTTTCTTTCACTGCTTAAACTTTTATTTCCTTTTCATAAGTTGGGAGCTTATCTGAGTGGGGTCTTGCTCTGAGACTATCACTTCCTTTATTCCATTTAGCTTCAAGTTTAAGCTTTTTAACTCCTTGAGACCTGAACTAAGCTTCATTACACTTCTTGGTGTTTCTTTTCTTTTCAAACAGTAGTTTTTGTATTTTTCCTTGCTCAGTTTGCTCCTTTTCATTATAGATCTCCATAAGAGTGGTCACTAATAACCAAGTAACACAGTCAATACTGGACTGTCTTGAAATCTCTTCTGCCTATGTTCTTAATAAAAAACTCTTCAGTTTAGCCTCAGACAGATTATTTTTTCTGGACAAGGGCAGAAAGAATCCACATTCTTCATCAAAACTTCACAATCATGGGATCTAGATAACTTACTAATATTCTTCTCCTCTGAAACCCCTTGAGCGGGACTGTCATAATATATATTGCTCTCAGCATATGGGCCATTAAGCCCTGCTTAAATCATCCAACTTCTTTCCTAATCCAAAGTTCAAGAGTCTACATTCCACCAAGATGCATGGTCAGGCCTGTCATAGCAATAATTCATTTTTTGGTACTTCTAGTACCAACTTCTGTCTTAGTCAGTCTTTTATAGCTGTGAAGAGACAACATAACCATGGTTGTTATGAGCTGTTTTCCCGCCTGCCTGGTTCCATGGCTGTGCCAGCCCCAAATAATACACAGAGACGCTGTATTTGATATAATTCTGTTGGCCTGTTACTAGCATTTCTTATTGGCTAGCTCTGTCTTAAATATTAACCCATTTCTATTAATCTAAGTATTTCCACGTGGTCTTATCTCACTGGAGAGAGGGCCCAGCATACTACCTTATTGGTCCTACATCTTGAAACTCCTTACTACTACTTCCTGAATCCTCCTTGTCTCCTAGTCCTGCCTATCTTGCTTTCCTATTAGCCAACAGTGCTTTATTCATTAACTGATACAAGAAACATATTTACAGAATGACATCTCCCACCACATGGTAACTCTTATAAGGGAAAACATTTAATTGGATCTTGTTTATAGTTTCAGAGGTTTAGTTCATTTTTAGAATGGTGGGAACCATAGCACCATGCAGGCAGACATGGTGCGGGTAAAGTAGCTGAAAGCTGAACCTCTGGATCCACAGACAGCAGGAAAAAAGGAGAGCTAATGGGCCTGGAATGGGCTTTTGAAACCTCAAAGCACACCCTTAATAACACACTTCCTCCAACAAGATCAAACTCCAACAAGGCCACACCTCCTTGTAGTGACACTCCCTGATGACTAATCATTAAAACATATCAACTTATGGGGGCCATTCTTATTCAAACCATCAAATGTTTAAAAGCTTTCCCATATCCAGTGTTCTATCCCTTCATCTTTTAACTTATAATCTAATACTCCCCTTCCCTTACTGTGTCTTCCTCCTCAAGGGTCAATTTGTGCTCCAAACACAAAGAACAAAAGATTTGAAACTAAGACTCACATATGAGAGAGAATATGAGATATCTGTCTTACAAGACTTGATTCACTCACTTTGTATAATTGTGTCTCACCCATTTACAAAAGAAATTCATTATTTCATTTTCTTTACAGCTGAGCAATATCTATCATCTATCTATCTATCTATCTATCTATCATCTATCTATCTATCTATCTATATTTTTTCTTATCAATTCAGTTGTTGAACATTTATTTTGATTCCTTTTTTGTTTTGTTTTTTGTTTTTGTTTTTTTTTTTTGAGTTGAGCCTTGATGAACATCAATGTGCAAGTGTCTCTGTAGTAAAGTCCTTTGGGTATATGCCCAAGAGTTTTACAGAAGTGTCATATTTAAATTCCATTTCTAGTTATTTTAGAAAGATTTATTTATTTTTACATAAGCATGTCATTATCTACACAAATGTATATGTGCCCCAAGTGCCTGGTGCTTGTGGAGACCAGAAGAGGTTGCTGGGTCCCTTTGAACTGGAGTTACAGATGGCTGTGAGCCACCATGTGGAGGCTGGCAACTGAATCTAGGTCTTCCACAAGAGCACATGTGCTCTTGGCTGGGGGAAGAAAGAAGACTTCAGAGTGTGATGCAACCAGGACAGATACAAGGAGGATCAACACTGTCTGCTTTGAAGATGAAGAGATCACCAACCTGAAATGCAAATGGGCTCTAGAAATTGCAGAACCTGAACTTGCAGAAAACATGCTATCCTACTAACATCTGGTGCTAGGCTGGGGTGGTGTATGTTGAATGTCTGAACCACAGAACTACAAAGCGATGTTTAAGGTGTATAAAGCACTAGGTTGTAGTAGTTGATTGTAGCACCAGTACAAATGCTAGGGCTGGTAATTAACATAAGAACACAAACAGCGTTTTGGATAACATTTCTAGTAACAGTTTAAAGTTTGATTGGGAAAAGTCAATCAATAAAAGTAGTTAAAAGGAGAGCTTAGATTTGTACTGTTTCAGAGTCTGACTTCTTGAACTTGTTGATCTGTATAGAATAGGCTTAATGATGCAGTTTGAGATACAAGACCAGAAATTTGAGGCTCCCATGGAGGGTTTTGCTTATTTTGAAAGGAATTTAGGATTCAATGATATTAACTGACATTCTGTTAACTTGTAGATATAATACACAACTATACTCTAGAGAATTAGACACCAGACAGTGTGGTGCATTAGGTATGTGATGTATAGGTACACCACAGATACACATGATACAGACTGACCAGATGCAACCAAAAAGCAAACAGTGATTGAAGTGAGAGAGCAAAGATATAGTCTAAGTCAACGAGGAGCTTTTCACAAAAGTATTAAAATATGAAAACCATTATTCTCTAGTTGATGAGAATGTACAAAATAGTGTCCACCCCTTAATCCTCTTATAAAACTCAAGTCAAAATAAGTCTTATATGAAATAGGATGAGGAAAAAAAAAGTCTAGATATCACTTCTAAACTCATGTTTAAGCAATCATTGTGCCAAGCTCTTGGAGTACAATTTAAGTGAGGGAGGAGTTATAATATGAAAAAAGGAGTTAAGGCTATTATGAGGAAACCCACAGAATCAGCTGTCCTGAGCTAGTGAGAGATTACTGACTCCAGTCTGACAAATGGGGAACCTGCATAAGACCGAACTAGACTCTCTTAATATGACAATGGTGTGACTGAGACAACACATGTGGTTACTAGCAGTGGGTTCAAGATCTAACTCTAATGCACAAACTGACTCAGTGGAGTCCACTTTATATGGAGAGATACCTTGCTCAGCCTAGACACAGGAGTGTAAGGGTGGAGAGATGGTTTTGTCCTGCCTCAATGAGATGATGGGACAGACTTAGTAGACTTCCTAGGGGAGGCCTTGGAGAGATGGTTTTGTCCTGCCTCAATGAGATGATGGGACAGACTTAGTAGACTTCCTAGGGGAGGCCTTATCCTCCTGAGGAGCAGATAGGAGGTGGGGAGGGGAATTGTGGGGGTGAAATGGGAAGAAAGAAGGGAAGGGGACCTGGGATTGGAATGTAAAAAAAAATACAAAAAATAGTAATAAAAAAAAAAGAATTTTGAAGAGTAATCTATCTTATATTGTGTACATTTACATGCACTAATATTCAGTCCCATTGTTGTCTATTTTGTACAAAAATTCTCTAATTTGCAACCATAGTGGTTGTCACTTCTTGGAACAAGCTATCTCTCCCATCAGAGATCTTTGTGCCTTCCATTTCCTCTGCCTGGGGTGTTTGCTGCTGCTGCTGCTTCCTTTTTTTGTGGTTGGCTCCTTTTTATATTTCACACCTTGGAGAAATGTGACTTCCTCAAAAAGGTTCCTCTGGAATGCTTGGTGTAGCCCCCCAACCCCGCGCTGCATGTTCATGTGCTCTATTTTTTGAAAGCATTTGCTGCATCGATAACTACATTTAGTTGTTCAGATTTTTGCTTTTTCTTTGTAGTAGACTGTATACTCTATATAGGAGTGTCTATATATTAGTTCTACTTTCAACTATAAATTCAGCTCAAATTTGGTGCTCAGGAAGTATTTAAAGAAACAATAAAATATTCCCATTTCCTTACTTGGATGGCAAATTTAGATGAACTCTCAAGAGGATTAGTAACCTCAGTGGTTCAAAGTCACCAGTCATACTCAAATGTCCTTTGTTTCATTTACCTGAATTTGGTAAGTCAATTAGGCAAACACCAGAATGAATAATATAGATTACATTGCTGGTTAATTGAGAAGCAGGGCCAGCAGAATGAGATAATGAATTCAAGTTGGTATTTTCTCCCAGTTTTTGGAGCAATAGTGGGTTGAGGGATTCAATTTGAAATTCAGTCTTGTGACTCTCTTTTATGAATTAGGGAATTGACCAGGGTGTCCTGTATGCCCAGCTCACATTCTATACTAAGCTACATTCAGGCCCTCTGAGTCCTGTCTTCATGATTTTTCAGCAGGGTGACTTTCAGCATGCTATTTGCTCAGTGTGAGCTTTTGTTCCATTGTCATTAGATGAGCATGTAGTCTACTGCTGTTGAGAGAGTTAAGCAAGTGCCCAGTGCCTATGACAATTTCTAGAATGTGGAAGATGTTACCAATCACAGCTGTTACTATGTTTGTTACATATATGGTCAGAAGAAAATGTTGCCAGTCATATATCATCTGGTAAATAAAATATATAGTTGCTTCTTTGATTTGAATCACCAAGAATCCTCAGGGCTTAATATTTTCACTTTTCTTTTATTTCCTTCCGTCTGATTAACTTGTTCAAGGCATTCTTCATGTCCTCATTTCTAAGGGTATAGATTATAGGGTTCAGCAGAGGGGTGACAGCAGTGAAAAACACAGACACAACCTTGTCTTCTGGAAGGCTGGTTGATGGGCGTGAGTAGATGAAGATACAGTGTCCCAGGAACAGTATGACTACTGTGAGGTGGGCTGCACAGGTGGACAGGGCTTTCCTCTTCCCCTCAGAGATCTGTTGCCTCAGACTCACCAGAATAACTGCATAGGACACTACAAGAACCACAAAACATACCACAGAGATCAGCCCACTGTTGGAAACAATAAGAATCTCAATGATGTGAGTATCAGTGCAAGCCAGTTTGATCACCTGAGGTACATCACAGAAGAAGTTGTCAATCTCATCAGGACCACAATAGGGTAGATTGATGGTGAGTGAGGTAAGAGAGATAGAGTGGATGGTCCCCCCTGTCCAAAGGGCCCCTGCTAGTAGCATACACACCTTCCAGTTCATCACGGTCATATACTGCAAGGGTTTACAAATGGCCACATATCGATCATAAGCCATGACAGTAAGCAGGAAGATCTCTGTGCAGGCAAAGAGGTGCAGGAAGAACATCTGGACAACACAAGCATCAAAAGGGATGAGCTTTTCTTCTGACAAGGTGTCTCTCAGCATCTTTGGAACAGTGACTGTGGAATGGCAGACATCAATGAAGGACAGATTGCTGAGGAAAAAGTACATGGGTGTATGTAGCCGGCGGTCATATATGATAGTTATGACAATGAGGATGTTACCAATCAGTGTCAGGATATAGAAAATGAGGAACATGAAAAATACAGCCATTTGCACCTTTGGATTTACAGATAAACCTCGAAGACGAAAAGATATCACTGAAGTCTGATTGACAAGGACAGCCTTTTCCATTCTTTCAGTGCTCTGTAAAAATTAAAGAAAAAAAAGCATGAAAGAAACCAAACACTTAGCATTTGCATCAACCATTTGGTCACTTAATTTCTTGGTCATTTGTGACTTTATCTAGAAATCATGGGTCAAATATTTTGTGTTTATTTTCTGTTCTCTCTCCCTGTCTCTCCTCCATTGCTGCTGGAGATTTGATGGCAGCTCACACATACTAAGTGCTTGCTTTAACTCTGAGCTACAACCTATGTCTTGTGTTTCTTACAAACATATTGTCTTTCAGCATCTCCACTAGATGCTAAACCCACACTTTGAGAATAATGCAACAGTAGACATTGATTTACTAGGAAATTAAGGATCACCTTGAAGAAGGGAGTGGAGAGCCCAAACAAGGTATTTCTCCCTTACTGTAGCAATGTATCAGTGTTTAAATGTACAGTATTGGAGACAGAATCTCAAACATCCCAGTCTTGCTATGCAGCTGAGAATGTCCTTGAACTCCTGATTCTTCTGCCTCTACTTCCAAAGTGTTGAATTTGTTTGTATGTGTCACTGTATCCAGCTATGTTATGGATTGAGGTTTCCCATACCCTAAACAGTTACTTTGTGTAAGGTCCATAAACTTGGCCTTTGAATACAGTTTCCTTTGTTTTTTCACTAAGCCTAAGTCACTTCTCTTCTGCTGTTTTTTTCCCAGGTTCTGAGGGCTTAATTTTCAGTTACAGAAGGCTGCAGCAGTTCACCATGCTGCTGGACAGTTGGTGGTGAGGTTTGTTGAACACTTCTTTAGAGCAGGCTGCACAAAACCTAGAACCTGCCCTTAACCTGGAGGTCAAGGTCCAGATGTAGCCACATCTTTGTGATGACTAGATCATCTCCAGTACTTCAGATCCTTATTCTGTCACTTGATTTACTGGTCTACAAATAATCCAAAGAAGCTGTTTTGTTTTCTTTTACATTAGCTTTCCTCTGATGCATGTATCACTGCTATTTTAAAAGATTGTATGTATGTACATATCTAACCTCTGTCTATGTATCTATCTATGCATCTATGTATGTATCTATCATCTATATCTATCTATCTATCCTATCTGTCTTTCTATTATCTATCATCTCTATCTATCTATCTATCTATCTATCTATCTATCTATCTATCTATCTATCTATCTATCATCTCTCTCTCTCTCATATGCATGGGTGTTTTACCTACACACATTTATGTGCACTCTGTGCATGCCTGGTGTCCGTGGAAGCCACAAGTGGGCTTTAGGTTCTTCTGGAACTGGAGTTACAGATAGTTGTTAGTTTTCATGTGGGTACTAGAAACAGAACTTGGATCCTCTGCAAGAGCAATCAGTACTCTTACTTGATGAGACCTTTTTCCACCCATACTTCTGTTTCTTTTTTAAAAATAAAGATTTGATGTTTTAATAGTCACAGGATTTTAGTTCTTGAAGGGAGCTGAGAGTTTGAATTTTTTTTTCATTTTACAAATGACAAAATTGAGGCATACAGAGGTAAAGCACTAGGCTCAAACTTGTACAGAATTGGAGTCACCGCTGGGTCTAGAGTTCTTGTCTCCCTGCCCTGGCTTCACCCACCTTATCATCACACTGAATATCTGTGGTGAAGTTAAGCAGAGGTGTTTTTATGATCTCTTTCTTCCCTTAGGTGTCCTGAGTCAGCTTGGGGTGTGATCATCATGGAACCCCATTTCTCAAGCTTGCCCCCTCATGCCATCTTTGCACACAGATTTCTAGCAGTGTCTCACCCTGGGAACTTGTCTCTTTGTACCCTGGGCTCCCTCATCCTGTGTTGTCTGCCTTATAATGTTCCTTAGAATTACATTCTGTGAACAAATGAGCCTTCCCCATACTGCTTATGGAAAACTTCCCTTCTGCTCTCAGAAATTTCTAATATTCCCTGTCACTCACCATGCCAGCCTTATGCAAATAATAATCACTTCTGCTGTCCCTGTCAAAATAAAAATTAACAGTAAGGCCAAATTGAGGCACTAACAAAATTGAGTTTTTGGACAGAAGTCTTTTTATTAACACCCAAAAAACAAAAACAAAAACAAAAAAAAAAAACAAAAACTCAAACAAACTAGTATTTTGTTAGAATTTACAGAATCATCTTTACATAGCTATGGATTAATTTTACAGTTTGTCATTTTTTTTTAGAACATGCATTTCACAGTTTTTTGCTACAGAAAACTATTTCAATTGTTTAGTTAATGACTTACAGCTATTGCCTTCTTCTAAAATTGAAACTTGAAGGGCCAGGGGTTGACTTTAAATTGATAAAGTGAAATTTTTCCTGAAGTGAAGACTTTGCTCCCTCTTCATAGGATGGGGATACACACTTTTAACTAACTTTTTCTTCCTATCAGTATTTTCCTTTTACTTCTGTGAACTCACAGGAAAAAAGGTTTTGGAAAGCATAGTGTCAAAAATATGGGCTGGAGAAACAGATCAGCAGTTAAGAGCATTTGTCACTCTTGTAAGAGGACCTGGTCTTGGGCCCCAGCACCTGTAACTTCAGTTCTAGGCAATCTGACACCCCCTTCTGACCTACAAGGCCACCAGAGGCATTCACAAACTACATCCATATGTGCAGACAAAACACTCACACACATAAGATAAACTAAATCTAAAAATATATGGCAAGCAGAAGTACACATTTCAGGAAAATGTAGAAGATGATGAATAAGGGAAAAGTAAGAATAAAATGAAAATATCTATAAAACTCACTTGAGTGCTTTCTGATGCTCCCAGTCCCTTCAGAAATACTTGGATCTTCTGTCCTGTAGTTTGAGTATAATGTCCTTCCAGCAGAAGGGAGGACTTATTTGAAGTTAGGTAGTCAGAGAAGCATGTATGTATTGACTTTTTTGTATGAAGAGTATGAGAGCCCTTGAAATTCCTTGGAGAGCCTTTTCACAGTTGGTCATAAGTCAAGGCAGAAAGGTACTATTTCTGGATCTTTGCCAACATCATACTTTTGTATCTATACTATTGTCCTTTTTTCCCCACTGTGCAAATAATTCTACAGTAAGATTTCCTAGGATGGTGTTCTTCCAATTGACTGAAGATGTGGTGTAAGAGCAGTATGCCTTGTGTTCTGTCAGACCCAACGATGAATAGGCATTGAGAGTGAGGAGCAATCAGATTCACAGTTCTGTCAGTTTATCAGGACAATTTAAAAACCAAACATCACCAATTTAATCAGTACAACAATGTGGCCCCAATCATCTTGTTTGCTTTATTGCACACTTTAGGTGCAAGTTTTACCATTAATTCTACTTTTAAGTTCTGAAGGGGAATCATAAAGGAAGCAAACAGCTGTGGCTGGCAGCTGTTGCATTTGTGTTGTTCTACCTGACTATCCAGGCTTTATTTCCAAGGAAACATCCCAACAATGACATCAGCTTGCCAAGTGTGATAGTTAGGAAAAGTTAATTCTGTGACTGCTGATGTAATAGTCTTGACATCTGTTGTTAAGAGAGCTTAATGAAAAATAGGACTTGAACTCCTAACTCTTTGGGGCATATTGTATATAATTAAATTAACTAGTAGTATTTAGTGATCCTACTCAAAGAGCTAATTACTAGGGGGTGGTTCTGCATCTTCTTTTTGAATTCACATGTGGACAGAGATATGAAAAGTGTAGCAAAGTGAGGTTTGGTCAGCCCTCTGAAAGTGTAAGTGTAGTTGGAGTGCAGTTTTAAAAGTCCTATATATGAGTTTCTGGAAATATGTCATGTCTCCAATCCTTAGTTTCTTTTATCCATAAAAATGAGTAGGGCCAGGACACTAGTGTGGTAAAGGCTTGCCATATAAGCTTGGCTACATGAATTTTTATTTATTTATTTATTTATTTATTTATTTATTTATTTATTTATTTTTGGTTTTTTGAGACAAGGTTTTTCAGTGTAGCCTTGGCTGCCCTGGAATTTACTTTGTAGACTAGGCTGGCCTTGAATTCACAGAGATCTGCCTGCCTCTGGCTCTCAAGTGCCAGGCTGGCTACATGAATGTCATCCATGGAACACATCTAAAGGTGAAAGGAGAGAACCAATTCCACAAAGTTGGAACACTCTAATCTTATGTATGTTATATCATGTAATACAACCACATATCATATACATGCATAATAATGAAGCAAAATTAAAAAAGAATAGAATACAAATTTAAAAAAGCTTTTGAGATATTTGCCAAGTGACTGGCATTTTCTGTTACATGTAAAATATTCATTTCAGGAAAAAACCTGAAGCAAAACAACACCGCCCTCTGTCAGATGTGGGATTGGTGAAGATATTTTCCCAGTATGTTGGCTGCTATTTTGTCTTGTTGACTATGTCCTTTGCCTTACAAAAGCTTCTCAGTTTCAGGAGGTCCCATTTATTAATTGTTGATCGCAGTGTCTGTGCTACTAGTGTTAATTTCAGGAAGCAGTCTCTTGCACCTCTTCTAAGAGGTTCAGTGTGGCTGGATTTATGTTGAGGTCTTTGGTCCATTTGGACTTGGGTTTTGCGCATGGTGATTGACATGGGTCTATCTTCAGTCTTCTACACACCATCATCCAGTTATGCCAGCACCATTTGTTGAAGATGCTTTCCTCCTTCCATTGTACACATTTAGCTGTTTTGTCAAAAACAGCTGGTCTGTACCCACCATGGCACCAGCCCCAAATAACACACAGAGACTCTGTATTTGATATAATTCTGTTGGCCAGTTACTTGTTTCTTATTGGCTAGCTCTGTCTTAAGTATTAACCCATTTCTATTAATCTAAGTATTTCCACATGGTCTTATCTTACCAGAGAGAGGGGGATAGTGGTTCTGCTCTCTCCAGTCTCTCCATGTTGACTCCTCCTTACTACTTCCTCTTTCCTCCTTGTCTCCTTGTCCCTCCTGTCTTCCTTTCCAATTGGCCAACCAATAAGAGAAACATGTGTGTGGGTTAATATCAGAATTTTTGATTCAATCCATTGGTCTATCAGTCTATTTTGTGCCAATACAAGTTGTTTTTAGGACTATAGCTCTATAATAGAGCTTGAAGTCAGGGATGGTGATGCCTCCTGAAGTTCCTTTATTGTAAGGGTTGTTTTGGCTATCCTGGGCCTACTGTTTTTCCATATAAAGTTGAGTATTATCCTTTCAAGGTTAGTGAAGAATTGTGCTGGGATTTTGATGGGGATTGCATTGAATCTGTAGATTGCTTTTGGTAAGATTGCCAATTATACTATGTTGATCTTACCTATCAAAGAACATGGGAGATCTTTCCATTTTCTGGCATCCCACATCTGACAGAGGGCTGATCTCCAAAGTATACAAAGAACTCAGGAAGCTAGTCACCAAAACACCAAATAATCCAATTAAAAACTAGGGTACAGAACTGAATAAAAAACTCTCAATAGAGGAATCCGAAATGGCTGAAAGGCACTTAAGAAATTTCTCAATATCCTTAGCCATTAGGGAAATGCAAATCAAGGCAACTCTGAGATATCATCTTGCACCTGTCAGCAATGACAGTTTTTGCTGGAAAGGATGTGGAGAGAGGGGAACACTCCTACACTGCTGGAGAGAGTGCAAACGTGTACAGCCATTTTGGAGATCAGTATGGCAGTTTCTCAGGAAAATGGGAATCAGTCTACCACAGGATTCAGGGATTCTACTCTTAGGCATATACCCAAAAGATGCACATCCATGCAACAAAGACATCTGTTCAAGTATGTTCATAGCAGCATTATTTATAATAGATAGAACCCAAAAACAACCTCAACTGAAGAATGGATAAAGATGTGGTACATTTACACAATGGAGTACACTCATTGGGAAAAACCAATGGAATATTGAAATTTGCAGGCCAATGGATGGAACTAGAAGAAACCATCCTGAGTGAGTTAATGGAGTCACAAAAAGATGGGCATGGTATATACTCACTCATATATGGATTTTAGACATAGAGCTAAAGAGCACCAGCCTACAGTTCACACAGCCAGAGAAGCTAGAATACAAGGAGAAACCTAAGAGATTCATACAAGGTCCCTCACAGAAGGGGAAAGGAACAAGATCTCCTGAGCATATTTGGAGCCAGGGGTGGGGGTGGGGAGGCAGTGAATGGAGAGAGTTAGGAGAAAGAGAAGGGAAGAAGAGGAGGGGAGAGGAGGACATGAGGGACCAGGAAGATTGAGTCGGGGGAGAATAGACGAGAGCAAGAAAAGAGATACCATAATAGAGGGAGCCATTACATATTTGAAGAGAAAACTGACACTATATAAATGTCCAGAGACCTACAAGGATGACCCCAACTAACAATCTGAGCAGTATTAGAGAAGCTACCTTAAATGCCCTTTCTTGATAATGAGGTTGATGATTACCTCATATGCCATCCTAGAGCCCTTGTCTAGTCAATATTGACCTACTATCAATATTTTTGTCCTCAAGTATTTGTTATTTTAGTTAATAATAAATCTTACATATAAATTAGAACCTCTTGCCCTGCTTCTTCTTTTGCTTTCTCTTTGTTTTATTTATATGAGGCTGGTGCTTAAATTGATGAAGAAGAATAAAATTGGAGAGATGAAGATTGCACTGATCTTTAAAAACTGAGACAATTTTTTGAAGATTTATTTATTATATACATATAAGTGTTTGAGTGCTTGTATATCTGTGCACCACATACAGGCCTGTGACCCACAGAGGCCAGAAGAGCATCAGATCTCCTGGAACTGGAGTTACAGACAGTTCTGAGCAACCATATGGGTGCTGGGAACTGAACCCAAGCCCTCTGCAAGAGCAGCCAGTGCTTTTAAGCATTGAGCAATCTCTCCAGCCCCTTAAAGTAATTTTTAACTTTTTCATGACACACACAAATTATACAGGTTCTATGTTACTGTGCCATGTTTGATATGTGTATTTTACATAATGTTTATGTCAGATTATATCCACATCCTCATCAATTATTTATCCTTTCCTTACAGTTAAAGGATTCAAAATTTTGTCTCTTAGCAATTAAGAAATACATAGAATTACTGATTGCGGCTCTCCTATGCACACTAGTTACTGTTGATCATTATCTCCCTACCCCTTCAGCCTTTTTCTTTCCCAGCCTCTGGAAGGTTCCATTATTCTCAATTCTTGTTAGATAAACATTGCAAGAAATATTCTAATTGTGAGTGAGATAACACATTATTTGTTTTTCTGTGCATGTATGATTTTATTTAACACAATCATGTTCATTTCCATCCATGTTGTCTTCAGCAACAATATGTCATTTTTTTCAAAAATGGCTGACAGAGTATTCCTTTTTATACATATGCCACATTAAAAATATTTGTCAGTTGATGGGCACTTAGGTTGTTTCATTTCTTGGCTTTGATGAAAGTGAGTAGTAAACATGTAAGGACAATTGTCTCTTTAACTTAATGATTTGTTTCATTTCATATACCCACCGTATGACTGAAAAATCATATGGTTGTTATATATTTAATGTTGAGGAACTGTTTTCCACAATGGCTTAAGAAAATAATATGCAAATTGTCTTAGTTAGCATTTCTTTTTTGTATCATTATTGTTTTATTAATATTTAAAAATATTCCATTGTATGGATATACCTTCATTTTACTTATCTATTCATCAAGTAATGAACATTTGGGTTGTCTTGACTTTCAGGCTGTTATGAATAATACTATGAACATTTTACACAAATGATTTATACAAGCTTTTTTCCCCATTGCCTGGACTATAGTTTTTATTATTTTTATTTAAAAAATTATATTTTATTTTACATACCAACTGCAATTCCCCTTCCATCCTTTGTATTGCTGTGAAGAAACACGATGACCACAGCAACTCTTTTTTTTTTTTTTTTTTTTTTTTTTGAGACGGGGGTTTCTCTGTATTGCTTTGGAGCCTGTCTTGTAACTAGCCCTGTAGACCAGGCTGGCCTTAAACTCACAGAGATCTACCTGCCCCCGCCCCCAAGTGTTGGGATTAGAGGTGTGAGCCACCAATACCTGGCTTCCCAGCAACTCTTATAAAGGATAGCATTTAATTGGGTGGCCTCCAGTTCAGAGGTTTTGTCATTATTATCATGGCGGGATATTATGGTATGCAGGTAGACATGATGCTGAAGGATTCTACATCTTGATCCAAAGGCAACAGGAAGTGAACTGTGACACTGGGTAGTATGGGTAGTATGTTGAGCATATATAAGACTTCAAAGCTTGCCTCCACAGTGACACATTTTTCCAACAAGACCATGCCTACTCCAATAAGACCACATCTTCTAATAGTGCCATTCTCTTTGAGGACCATTTCTTTTTCCAAACCACCACACAAATGCTTCTCCACATCTTTGCCAGCATTTATTTATTTATTTATTTATGTGTGTATATGGCACTGGAGAGAAAACTTATTTCCTTCTGTAGTAATAACAATACCTTTTATTTGCATTTAGAAATAATCTCTCGAGACAGGATTTCATAGTTTTTGTTTTGTTTCTTTTCTTATTTTTGTTTTATTTTATATTTACATTTTATTTTTTGATTTTTAGAGGCAAGGTTTTTCTGTGCAGTCCTGGCTGTCCTAGAACTTGCTTTGTTGTAACAGGCTGAATTCTAAATCAGAGATTTGCCTGCCTCTGCCTCCTGAGTGCTGGGATTAAAAACTACCACTTGGCTTATTTTTTAACAATGTTTTTATTTATTCTTTGATAATTTCATGAGGATGGGGATGGGGATAGTAGGGTAGGGTAGAGAAGGGACTACTAGCACTAAAGATATTTTGAAATACTCAATTGGAAATTAACTACTGTAGAAACTTCCTAAAACAAACACAAACACACATACAAATATTTAAACAGATTTGGCCTTTAATGGGGGTAACAATATCCCTGCTACTCATGACAGAATAACAAATAAAAAACACAACAAAACAAACAGAAAAACAAATCGAGTGCCAGAAATGGGTTAAGCCTTTTGGAGATGTTGCTAAGTTGTTGGGAGGGTCCATAGACCCTCAACCATTATAGGCTATTGACAATGTTCTTGGTTATTGTCCACAATTTGGTGGTAATATCCTATGGCTGAAGATATCACATGCTTGATCATAGAACATACCTACTTGCTAGTTTTCATAGTGCTATGCACACTACCAGAGGAGAAAAGTAACCACGAATGTGGGAGTTTGAATGAGAATGGCCCCTATAGGCTTATATATTTGCATGCTTAGTACCAGGGAGTGGAACTGTTTGGGAAAAATTAGGAGGTATAGCCTTGTTGTAGGACTGGTCTTGTTAGAGAAGGTGTGTCACTGCTTGAGGATTGGAGGTTTCAAAAGCCCATAGCAGGCCTAATCTCTCTCTCTCTCTCTCTCTCTCTCTCTCTCTCTCTCTCTCTCTCTCTCCCCCTCTCTCTCTCTCTGCCTATGGATCAGGATGTAAAACTCCCAGTTACTTCTTTAGTTCCATATATGTCTGCTTCTTTCCATGAAGATCATAGACTAACCCTCTAAAACTGTAAGCAAGAGGTGGGGAGTGAGGGCAGTGGAGGTGGGCTGAAGGTTCTAGTCCCCAGCAAGCAGAAGAAGAAGAAGAAGAAGAAGAAGAAGAAGAAGAAGAAGAAGAAGAAGAAGAAGAAGAAGAAGAAGAAGATGAGGAGGAAGAAGAAAAGGAAAGAGAACAACAACATTGTCATCAACAACTAGCAACAACATCAACACCAGCAACTGAAAATAATTTTGGGCACTGGCAAGGTCTTAAACACCCAATAGGAAAGTATAACCAATGGAGGCAATACAGAAAGCACAAACTGAGGGAACTCTGGAAATGGAAAACCTGGGTAAATGGATAGGAGCTTCAGATTCAAGAAATGGAAAAGAGAGACTCTCAGGAGTTGAAGATACAATAAAGAAAACAATTCATCAGTCAAAGAAAACATTAAAGTCAACCAAGTCATAACACAAAATGTTCAGGAAATCTGGAAGACCATGAAATGACCAAACCTAAAAATAATATGGGTAGAAGAAGGAGAAAAATACTAGCCCAAAGGCACAGAGAATATATTCAACAAAACCATAAAAGAAAATTTTCGGCCTATCTCTGCGGGTCCACTTGGAGTTCCTGCAGGCAAGATCCTTGACCCCCAAATCCGGGCCCCTGCCAAAGAACGAGGTCTCAGCTGGAGAGCGCCAGTTTCCAGTGAGATCCCACTACCCTGCAAAACCTTCTCAAGTTCCAGTCCAGCCCTCGTCCTCTTCTGCCGGCTATTGGCCAGAGGTGAGTCTGGGCCCAATTGGGGCTGCCTGTCCCCTTCAACCTCTTTTCCCCCCTCCTCCGCCTGAACTCCCTGGATTGGCCCCTGATCCTGCTGCTCCTGTCTCGGGTCCCCTTTGAGAGCACCCTTGGAGCTCTGATACACCCCCACCCATCCCAACCTCCAGCCTACCCCCCCCCCCCCACCCTGTGCCCTACCCCACCTACGGTCCTGCCGCTCAGGTTGAGCACTGGGACAGAGGGTGGAGCCAACAGTCCACCCTACTTCGGAGACCTCTCCGAGCAACTCCGAACAAAGGAGACCTGACTATCCACGTGGGACCACCTGTAATTTCCACCAGCTTGGTCCCTGACCCCGCCTCCAGTCCTCTGCTGGAGTCCCAGGCCCCCTCCCAGAGATCCGCCTATCTCTGCGGGTCCACTTGGAGTTCCTGCAGGCAAGATCTTTGACCCCCAAATCCGGGCCCCTGCCAAAGAACGAGGTCTCAGCTGGAGAGCGCCAGTTTCCAGTGAGATCCCACTACCCTGCAAAACCTTCTCAAGTTCCAGTCCAGCCCTCGTCCTCTTCTGCCGGCTATTGGCCAGAGAGAAGCCTCCTAGAGAGCTTGGACCACAGAGAGATACAGACATTGAATCTTTGATCCACATAAGCCCATCTGGGAAGGACCATAGAGAGAGGGAAGAGACACCACCAACACCTACAGGAAGAAACTATGGGAAGAAGGCAATACAAGAGAACACCTAACAACAGAAAGACAAACATGACACCACCAGAATCTAGGGAATCTACACCAACTAGAATGGAACACAACAACAAAGCAGAGGAAGCAGAAGGGTACGACTTAAAAATCACCATCATAAAAATGATAGAGGCCCTCAAAGAAGATATGAGAAAAATCCCTTAAAGAAATAGAGGAAAAAACAAACAAAAAAGTGGAAGAAATGAACAAATTCCTTAAGGAAAGTACAGAAAGCCAAGAAAAAACAATTAACCAGGTGAAGGAAACGGTTCAAGATTTGAAAACCGAAATTGAGAAAATAAAGGCAACACAAATGGAAGGAAAGCTGGAAATTGAAAAGCTGGGCAAAAAATCGGAAACCACGGACACAAGCATAACCAATAGAATTCAAGAGATGGAAGAGAGAATCTCAGGCACAGAAGATAAACTAGAAGAAATAGATTCATCGACCAAAGAAAACCATAAATCCAACAAATCCTTAACACACAATATCCAGGAAATGTGGGACACCATGAAAAGGCCAAACCTAAGAATAATAGGCATAGAGGAAGGTGAGGAAGCCCAGCTCAAAGGTGCTGAAAACATATTCAACAAAATCATCGAGGAAAACTTTCCAAATCTGAAGAAGGACACGCCCATGAAAGTACAAGAAGCATACCGAACCCCAAATAGGCTGGACCAAAGAAAAAAGACCCCTCGACATATAATAATCAAAACACCTAGCATACAGAATAAAGAAAGAATATTAAGAGCAGCGAAGGAAAAAGGACAGGTAACATATAAAGGCAGACCTATCAAAATTACACCTGACTTCTCCATGGAAACCCTCAAGGCCAGAAGGTCCTGGATAGATGTTCTAAAAGTATTAAGAGAACACGGATGCCAGCCTAGGCTACTATATCCAGCAAAACTCTCAGTCAATATAGATGGAGAGAACAAGATATTCAATGACAAAACCAGATTTTCCCAATATGTATCTACAAATCCAGCTCTACAGAAAGTATTGGAAGGAAAATTCCAACCCAAGGAAGGTAACTACGCCCACAAAAATGTAGGCAACAGATAATCCAACTACACCAGAAACCTAGGGTGAAGCAGAACAAATATATTCACAATACCACTGCCAACAACAAACCTAAATCAAACAACCATCAACAATCAATGGTCCTTACTCACCCTCAACATTAATGGTCTTAACTCACCTATAAAAAGACACAGATTAACAGAATGGATACGAAGACAGAATCCACCCTTCTGCTGCAAACAAAAAAAACACCTTAGCCCAAAAAAAAAAAATAACCCCAGGGGAAAGGGTTGAAAAAAAAAATATCAAAAAAAAAAAAAAAAAAAAAAGGCGGGCCTGCCCACATAAAAAAAAAAAAAAATAAAAAAAAAAAAAAAAAACTAGTCAAAAGAGATGAAGACGGTCATTTCATATTCATCTCAGGAGAAATCCATCAACACAAAGTCTCAATTCTGAACATCTATGCCCCTAATACAAAGCCACCCACATTCGTAAAAGAAACACTACTAAAACTCAAAGCTCATATAAAACCTCACACACTTATAGTGGGAGACTTCAATACACCACTCTCAACACTAGACAGGACCACAAATCAGAAACTCAACAAAGAAACAAAAGAATTAACAGAAGTTATGTCTCAACTGGGGCTAACAGACATCTATAGAACATTCCATCCAAAGACAAAAGAATACACCTTCTTCTCTGCTCCACATGGAACCTTCTCTAAAATCGACCACATACTAGGAGACATAACAAACCTCAACAGATACAAGAGAATAGAAATAGTCCCCTGTATCTTATCGGACCACCATGCTTTAAAAAATTGGAATTCAACAACAATACAAATAGCAGAAAACCTGCAAACTCATGGAAACTTAACAATGTGCAATTGCACCACTCCTGGGTCAAAGAAGAAATAAAGAAAGAAATTAAAGACTTTCTAATATTCAACGAGAATGAGGATACAACATACCCGAACTTATGGGACACCTTGAAAGCAGTGCTACGAGGGAAGTTCATTGCACTAAGTGCCCATATGAAGAAAACAGAGGATAGTCACATAAATGAATTAACAGCGCAACTGAAAACCTTAGAACAGAGAGAAGCGAATTCACCCCGCAGGAGCAGACGCCAGGAAATAATCAACTTGAGGGCTGAAATCAACAAAATAGAAACCAGGAAAACAATACAAAAAATCAATACAACAAAGAGTTGGTTTTTTGAGAAAATCAACAAGATTGATAAACCTTTATCCAAATTAACGAAAAAGCAGAGACAGAACATGCAAATTAACAAAATCAGAAACGAAATGGGGAACATAACAACAGACACAGAGGAAATCCAGACAATTTTCAGGTCATACTTCGAAAATCTGTATTCCACAAAAATTGAAAATTCAAAGGAAATGGACAAGTTTCTGGATAACTATCACTTACCAAAATTAAATGAAGAACAGACAAACAACTTAAATAGACCTATAACCCACAATGAAATAGAAGCAGTCATCGAAAGCCTTCCAACGAAAAAAAGTCCAGGGCCAGATGGATTCAGTGCAGAATTCTACCAGACATTCAAGGAAGAACTAATACCACTACTCCTCAAACTGTTCCACAAGATAGAAACAGAAGGTTTATTGCCAATCTCTTTTTATGAGGCCACAATAACTTTGGTACCCAAACCTCACAAAGACACAACTAAGAAAGAAAACTACAGACCAATATCCCTGATGAACATCGATGCAAAAATACTCAATAAAATAATGGCAAACCGAATTCAAAAATACATCAGAGAAATCATCCACCATGATCAAGTAGGCTTCATACCTGGATTGCAGGGATGGTTTAACATTCGAAAATCTATCAACGTGATCCACCATATAAACAAACTGAAAAAGAAAAACCATATGATTATCTCCCTAGATGCAGAAAAAGCCTTCGATAAAATTCAACACCCTTTCATGATAAAGGTATTAGAGAGGTCAGGGATAACAGGAACATACCTAAACATAATAAGAGCAATATACAGCAAACCAACTGCCAACATCAAACTGAATGGAGAGAAACTTAAGCCAATTCCTCTAAAATCAGGAACAAGACAAGGCTGTCCTCTCTCTCCATACCTCTTCAATATCGTACTAGAAGTTCTAGCTAATGCTATAAGACAACAAAAGGAGATCAAGGGCATCCAAATTGGAAAGGAAGAAGTCAAACTGTCTCTATTTGCAGATGATATGATAGTTTACATAAGCGACCCAATAAACTCTACCAGGGAACTCCTACAGCTGATAAACACCTTCAGCAAACTAGCAGGATACAAGATAAACTCAAAAAAATCAGTAGCCCTATTTTTTTCAGACGACAAAGAGGCAGAGAAAGAAATCAGAGAAACATCACCCTTTACAATAGCCACAAGCAACATAAAGTATCTTGGTGTAACGCTTACCAAACAAGTAAAAGATCTATATAATAAGAACTTTGTGACTCTAAAGAAAGAAATTAAAGAAGATACCAGAAAATGGAAAGACCTCCCATGCTCTTGGATAGGTAGGATAAACATAGTAAAAATGGCAATCTTACCAAAAGCAATCTACAGATTCAATGCAATCCCCATTAAAATCCCACCACAATTCTTCACCGACCTTGAAAGGATAATAATCAACTTTATATGGAAAAACAAAAGACCCAGAATAGCCAAAACAACCCTATACAATAAAAGAACATCAGGAGGCATCACCATTCCTGACTTTAAGCTCTACTACAGAGCTATAGTTCTGAAAACAGCCTGGTATTGGCATAAAAATAGACAGGTAGACCAATGGAATCGAATTGAAAATCCTGATATTAATCCACGCACCTATGAACACCTGATTTTCGACAAAACAGCTAAAATTATACAATGGGGCAAAGACGGCATCTTCAACAAATGGTGCTGGCACAATTGGATGAGGGTGTGTAGAAGACTGCAGATAGACCCATGTCTGTCGCCATGCACAAAACTCAAGTCCAAATGGATCAAAGACCTCAACATCAATCCAGCCACATTGAACCTCTTAGAAGAGAAAGTAGGAGGTACCCTTGAACAAATTGGTATAGGAGACCGCTTCTTGAACATAACTCCAGGGGCACAGACACTGAAAGAAACAATTAATAAATGGGACCTCTTCAAACTTAGAAGCTTCTGTAAGGCAAAGGACACAGTGGACAAGACCAAACGGCAGCCCACTGACTGGGAAAAGATTTTCACTAATCCTATATCCGACAAAGGGCTGATCTCCAAAATATACAAAGAACTCAAGAAACTAGTCAACAAAACACCAAATAACCCTATTAAAAAATGGGGCACAGAACTGAAGAAAGAATTCTCAATGGAGGAAATCAAAAAGGCTGAAAGACACTTAAGAAAATGCTCCACATCCTTAGCTATCAGGGAAATGCAAATCAAAACAACTTTGAGATACCATCTTACCCCTGCCAGAATGGCTAAAATTAGAAACACCAGTGATG
>NW_026125538.1:2175000-2207385 GCF_943737965.1 Phodopus roborovskii
TAAAAATGCTAAATAAAAGCAATCTACAGATTCAATGTCCTCCCCATCACAATCCCAACACAATTCTTCACAGACATATAAAGAACTACTCAACTTCATATGGAAAAACAAAAAACCTAGAGTAGCTAAAACAATTTTGTACAATAAAGGAAATTTTAGAGGCATTACCATCCCTGGCTCAAAAGCCTATTATAGAGATATAGTAATAAAAACAGCTTGGTATTGGCATAAAAACAGACAGGTTGATCAATGAAATAGAATTGAAGACCATGGCATTAATCCACACACCTATGAACATCTGATTTTTGACAAAGAAGCCAAAATTGTACAATGGATAAAGGAAAACTTCTTTAACAAATGATGCTGGCATAACTGGATGTCATCTTGCAGAATATTGCAAATAGCTCCATATCTATCACCATGCACAAAACTCTAATCTAAGTAGATTAAGGACCTCAACATAAGTTTAGGTATATTGAACCTGATAGAAGAGAAAGTGGGAAGTATTCTTGAACACATTGTCACAGGAGGCCATTTCCTAAATACAACACCAGTAGCTCAGACACTGAAAGCAACAATCAATAAATGGGACCTCCTGAAACTGAAAAGGTTCTGTAAGGAAAAGGACATTGTCATTAAGATAAAACAACAGCCTACAGAATGAGAAAAGATCTTTACCAATCCCACATTTGACAGAGGGCAGATCTTCAAAATATATAAAGAACTCAAGAAACTAGACATCAAAATACAAAATAATCCAATTGAAAAATGGGGTTCAGAGTTAAATAGAGAATTTTCACCAGAAGAATCTCAAATGGCCAAAAGACACTTAAGGAAGTGCTCAATCATTGTGGAAATTCAAATCAAAATGACTCTGAGATATCATCTCACTCCTGTCAGAATGGCTAAAGTCAAAAACATCAAAGACAGTTTATGCTGGAGAGGATGTGGAGAAAGGGGGACACTCCTCTACGGCTGGTGGGAGTGCAAACTTGTACAGCCACTTTAGAAATCAGTATGGTGGTTTCTAAGAAGATTGTGAATCAGTCTACCTCAAGACCCAGTGATAACACTCTTGGGCTATACACAAAGGATGCTCAATCATACCACAAGAACACTTGCTCAACAGTGTTCATAGCAACATTATTCATAGTAGCCAGAACCTGAACAATCTAGATGCCCCTCAACCAAAGAATGGATAAAGAAAATATGATGCACAGGATAATGGATGGAACTTGGAAAAACCATCCTGAATGAGGTAACCTAGTGTCAGAAAGGCAAGCACCATATGTACTCACTCATTAGGGGATATTAGATGTAAAGCAAAAGATATCCAGATGACAAGCTATAGCTCTGGAGAAACTAGGTAACAAGAAGGACCCTAAGATGGATGCATGGATCACCCTGAGAAGAAAAATTTGATTAGTTCTATAGGGCAAATATAGGAGGTGGTAAGTGGGAGGGGAGGGAGGACGAGAACAGGAGGGAATGAGATGGCTGAAGTGGAGAGGGATGTGGTGGAAGAGCAAATGAAAAAGATATCTTAACAGAGAGAGCCTCTATGGGCTTAGGGAGAAACTTAGTGCTAGGGTAACTCCCAAGAATCCACAAAGAGGACTCTAGCTAAGACTCCTCAGAATAATGGAGAGGATGGCCCGACCTGGCCTACCACTGTAATCAGATTGATGAATACCCCAATCATCGTCATAGAACATTCATCTAGTAATTGATAGAATTGATGGAATCAGAGGCAGAGATCCATAACCAAGCACCAGTCGAAGAGAGGGAGGAAGGGTTGTATAATCAAGGGAGATCAAGATCATGATGGAGAAATCTACAGAGACACTGAATCAAGATCAAGCTTGTGTAAACTTATTGTTGAGACTCCAAGGGACTGAACTAGGCCCACCATATGTGGTAGACAGTTGTGAATGTTGAACTATCTGAGGGGCCCCTGGCAGTAGGACCATGATACAAACCTGACATGAGCTAGCTTTTCGGAGCCCGCTCCCATGGAGGGATGCCATGCTCAGCATTAATGTATGGGAGAGGGGCCTGGCCCTGCCCCAACCTATTGTGCAAGACTATGTTGACTCCTCATGGGAGCCCTTGCCTGTGGGGAGAAGTGGAGTGGCGACAGGCTGGGGGGAAGACAGGGGAAGTGGGACGATGAGAGGGGAGGCAGGAGGAGGTGTGGGAGGGAGGACTATGGTTGGAATGTAAAATAAAATTAAAAAATGGCAAGAAAAGAAAAAATTAAATGATGGTTAAAATTCTTCTCCCTCTTCCTCTCTAGAGGAAGTCATCTGGGATGAATCTCACTCTTTAATGCTAGCGACTACCACAGCTGTCAAAGTGCCTAAAAATGTCCTTGGTTCAAGATCCCCATCCTACCCATATTACCATTATCTTTGCAATGATAAGCCGTATTCCAAATGGGAAGTAATCAGTGCAAAGGATCACTAGTAGCCTAAGAAATGAAGCTTAGGCTGTCTAGAAAAGGTTCTCATTAGAGACCTAAAATGAAATTAAAATTAGTTAAATTACAATTAAATTATATGTTAATCAATAATCAGGTGATCCTATGTGTCTCACCTGGAAAAACAATGTTGAAGGAAATATGCAGGTATCACTGTTCTTAATCTTGAGAATTGGGAACAAAATTATTTTATACAACTATTAGTAGTTCAAAATATTAGATTCCTCCTATCCTAATTCTTAGAAATCCATGTTGACTTCTTATGAATGACTTTTACAATGTCTGTCTTTCATGACACATATAATATCACAATCACAAACTATGTTAATAGTATTGAAGTATAATACTAATTTGCATATGTTGATGAACTGTTAAAAAGACAACTATTTGCCATAATTCTTACCCCAGCACGCCTTTATTTATCGCAAAATACTATGATGATTTATTAATGTAAACTCCCAATTCCTGTACTGACTATTAAAGCTAGTGAAAATAAAAGCTGATTTTAAGGAAAATAAATGTCCTTGGTTCATTATTTACAAATCTACTCTTGGAGGAGAAAAAGAAAAAAAAGTGTGGATGAGCATAATAGATGGATACTCTTTTGAGCCCATCAAGAAGTGCTAATGAACTTTGATTTGGACATTAGAAAATCTTTTGTTCTGTGTTTTCCCAGTTCCCTACCTAGGACTTGTAGTGCTCCTCCTCCCTCCCTCCCTCCCTCCCTCCCTCCCTCCCTCCCTCCCTCCCTCCCTCCCTCACTCCGTCCCTCCCTCACTCCGTCCCTCCCTCACTCCGTCCCTCCCTCCTTCCATCCCTCCCTCCCTCATTCTCTCCCTCACTCTCTCCCTCACTCCCTCCCTCACTCCCTCTCCCTCCCTCCCTCCTTTCCTCTCTCCCTCTCTTCCCCCTTTCCTCCCCCTCTTTCTTTTCCTCCCCTTCCTCTCTCCCTTCTTCCCTGTCTCTTTCTGTCTCTCTTTCTCTCTCTGTCTGTCTGTTTCTGTCTCCCCTTCCCTTATCCCTGTCTCTTTTGCATGATAACCAAAACCCAATGTGGTTTTTATGGTACTTTGGATTTTCTTTCTCAAAAGTCCCATCCTTACAAATAGCTGACCTCTATGCAGATACTAAATATCAGGAGTTTTTCCTTATTTCCTATGTTCTTCTCCAGGAAGCTACTGAGATTTACAGTATGCCTGTTCTGGATATTTTGCTTTTAAACACAAGTAAAATTGATCCTGAGAGAGAGAGAGAGAGAGAGAGAGAGAGAGAGAGAGAGACACAGAGACAGAGACAGAGAGAGAGAGGTTTTGTAGATATGACTCTGTGGTTAAGAGACTACACTATCAGAGGTCCTGGATTTGTTTCCAATCACCTACATGATGGTTAGATATAGTACCCTTTTCTGGCCTCTGTGGACATAGTATGCATGTGGAGCATAGACAAACATTTAGGCAAAGCATCCATACACATAAAATAAAATTAAATAAATTAGGGGAGGGGAGAAACTTGGAAAGCACCTCAAAATTGAAATTAAAAAAATTTAAACTGGGTATTTTGAATATTCAGCTTTATATCAGTCTTTTCTTTGTTTCTAGAATGAGTGTATTTCATGAGGATTTGTGAGTATTGAGCCAAGAAAGGGATGGAGAGAGTTAAATGTTGTGGGAAGAATGATGGATTCAAGATTCATGCTGGAGCCTCGTTAGTCATAGCTTCTTCAACAAAAGTCCAGAACAGTGTCTCTCAAACTTTAGAATGTGTTGGAATCACTTGAAAGACTTAATTAAACACAAATATCCAGCAAGTCTTCTGTTGAGAGCTCACCTAAGGCAGGGGGCTCTTGAGATCAAGGCTGGACTGGGCAACAGAGTGAGACATTATGTCAAGACAAAAGGTAAGAAGAAGGTTGGAGATGTGGTTTTGTTCTTCAGGTTGTGGTAAACCTCTGCTCCAATGGGCATGGCTTTCCAGAATCTGTACTCCCTCCAGGCAGGATCATGAACTTGAGAACCACTGTTAATCACTTCAGAGTTGCCAGCCAAGTCAGCGATGTGAGGATACAGGGACATCCCCTTTTCCACTGCACCAGCTTTTGAGACAGCCAGGAACATTTCTATCATGGCATTTGCACCAAATTTAGATTTATTTTCAGTGCCATCCATCTAGATGATCAGTTTGTCCATCTTCTCTTATTCCACAACATTCAGTTTTGAGCAGGTGCAATAGTTTTATTGATGTGCGCAGGAGCCTTGAGACCCCTTCCCCAGTAGCACATATTACCATTGTCACCGAGTTCTAGGGCCTTGCATGTATCTGTGGAGGCAGTACTTGGCACAGCAGCTTGGAGACCTTTTGATGTGTAAAGATTAACTTCAACAGTGGGATTTCCTGAGAGTCAAGATCTCTCTGGCATGAATCTTGAGAATAGAAATGGTGAATTTTTGGCCTTCGGATTGCCACACAAGAAAGAAGCAGGTTTCTGCAGACATGGAAGAGAGCATTTAGTAGATTTGAAATAATAATAATAATAACAATAATAATAATAATATAATAATAATAATAATAATAATAAAGAATTACTAAAGGGAGTCCAGACTGAAATAAAACTGGAAATGAAAAATTTAGGAAGTCAAACAAAAGCTTTGTAGCTAACCTCTTAAGAACATTCAACATCTCTTCTGCTTCCTCCATTAACACCAGGAATTCCTTAGAGACTGCAATACTGTGGACCAGTATGAATAATCACCAGCTTTGTGCATTGAGTTTCTAAGGTTATATAAGAATAATTAGTTAGCCTGTCCCTCCAGGTCACCAGTTTGTTCTCCGTAATCCAGGACTACATAGCTCTGTTTGCTCTTCCTAGAGCGTTCTGCATCAGCTGCATCAGGAAGTTCTTTTATTATATTCACTCAGGATTTAAGTGTGAGCTTGAGCCTTCACCAGCAAACAAGCAGGGGAGGTTTGTTATATCCACTGCTCTTCATCATGACCACACAAAGTCACAGTTTATTCATGTAAATTCTGAAGGAATGGATGATATAGAGGAGATTACATGAATTATTATTTCTTCCTAATCATATGGACTATGATAGTTTGGGTAGTGTGGTGGTATAAGAACTGTAATAAAAAAAATTGAGTCCCTCTGGCTGAGACCCATATTCAGGGGAGCCTGAGTCAGTTCCATGCTGGGGGCCCGTTAGCTCCTCCTTGTTCAGGTCAGCTGTCTCTGTGTGTTTCTGCAGCCTGGTCTTGTCCTCTCCATCTGCATCTGGGTTCTAGTTCGACTCAGTGTTTATGTATGAGTGTTTGCTTCTGTTTCCAACAGGTATCAGATGAGGGCTCCATAGATAAGTTAGTTGTTGGTCTCACTATGCGGGAAGGGCATTTATGGTAGCCTTTCCATGGAAGATGTTCAAGAAATAAAACCATGCAGAATGCAATTACACTTCATTCAACTCTCAGAGGATCCAGACCAACAGACTGTTCTCTTTGGTCTATTCTTGTCCATGAACATCTTGGCCCTGTTTGGAAACCTGCTCATCATCCTGACAGTAAGCTCTGACTCCCATCTCCACACACCCATGTACTTCTTCCTCTCCAACCTGTCCATGGTTGATATTGGTTTCATCTCCACCACTGTTCCAAGGCTGATTGTGGACATACAAACTCACTGTCCAGTCATCTCCTATGTGGGCTGCCTGACACAGATGTCACTGTAATTTTTGGAGGTATGGATAACATGCTTCTGGCTGTGATGGCATATGACAGGTTTGTGGCCATCTGCCACCCCCTGTATTATCAGGTCATTATGAGTCCCAGTCACTGTGGTGTCTTACTACTAGGGTCTTTTATCCTTAGCCTTGTGGAATTACTGTTGCTCTATGTGGCAGTATTAAAATTTTTCAACTGTGAGAATTTTTTTGAAATTTCCAACTTCTTCTGTGACCCTTCTGAACTACTTAAACTTGCCTGTTTTGATACTTTCACCAAAAGCATACTAAAATACTGTGTAGGTGCTCTCTTTGGGTTCCTTCCTGTTTCAGGAATCATTTTCTCTTACTTTAAAATAGTTTCCTCCATCATGGGGTCATCATCATCAAGTGGGAAACACAAAACCTTCTCCACCTGTGGGTCTCATTTGTCCATCATTTGCCTGTTTTATGGAACAGGATTGGGAGTGTACTTCAGTTCCTCTCTGTCACTTTCCCCAAGAAGTAATGCAGTGGCCTCATTGATGTACACTGTGGTCACACCTATGTTGAATCCCTTCATCTACAGCCTGAGGAACAAAGACATTAAAACTGCCTTTGGGAAGATTCTCAGCAGAATATTCTAATCATTGACATTCTTAATACATTTACATCTATGTATCAATATATTAACTGCAAGTGTAAATCCCTGTTAATATCTCACATTATTTCACTAACTGATACTTCACAATATTGCATGGTATAGTGGATGGATAGTGTGGTTGCTTGAAAGTAAATGGCCCCTAAAGGAGTGGCGCTATTAGGTTTGGCCTTGTTGGAGGAAGTGTGTCACTGCGGGGGTGGCCTTTGAAGTCTCTTTTCCTCAAACCTCCCTTAGTATGACAGCCAGTCCACCCTGTTGCCTGTAATATGTAGTACTCTCAGTTCCAGCACCACATCTACCTGAACGCCACCATGTTCCCCATAATGATGATAATGAACTGAATTTCTGAAACTGTAATCAAGTTATCTCAATGAAATGTTTTCTTTATAAGTGTTGTCATGCATTATTTGTAACATCCAGATCTTGGAAACAACCTAAATGCCCCTCAACTGAAGACTGGATGAAGAAAATATGGTATATTTACACAATGGAGTGCTACTCAGCAGTAAGAAACAATGACATCCTAAAATTTGCAGGCAAATGGACAGAACTAGAAAAAAAAAACATCCAGAGTGAGGTAACCCAAAGCCAGAAAGACAAATATAGTGTGTACTCACTTGTAAGTAGATACCAGTAATAAAGCAAAAGATACCCAGCCTACAATCCACTACCCTAGAGAGTGGATAGAACCCTCTTCTAGAAACAGATGGAAGCAGATGCAGAAATCCACCACTAACCAATAGGTCAAGCTCCTGGGGTACAACTGAAGTGAGGAAGGAGAATCAGCTGACCTGAGCTAGTAAGAGATCACTGACTCAGGTCTGACAAATGGGGAATCTGCATAAGACTGAACAAGACTCCCTTAATGCAGGTGACAGTGGTGTGACTGGGACACTATATGAGGTCACTGGCAGTGGGCTCAAGACCTAACACTAACGCACAAACTGACTTAGTGGATCCCATTCTATATGGAGAGATACCTTGCCCAGCCTAGACACAGGGTTATGGGTGTGGAGAGATGCCTTAGTCCTGCTTCAGTGAGATAATGGGACAGACTTAGTAGACTTCCTAGGGGAGGCCTTACCATTTCTGAGGAACAGATGAGAGAAGGGGGAAGTGGGAGGAGCTGCAGGAGAGGAGGGAGGGAAAAGTGGGAATAAGAAAAAAAGAAAGAAAAGAGAAAGAATATAAATGTCGCCATGGCCATGGCATCTCTTCATAGCTATAAAAACCCTAACCAAGGCAGAAGTTGATACCAGGGACTGGGGTATTGCTGTAATACGCTAGCCCATGTATTTGGAGGATTTTTAGACATTGGTTCTTTGGGTTGTGAAGGCAGGAATGCTTTAAGCACTGCTTACTGGGCCATATTAGCAGCAGCATGGAAAAAAGAGGTGCTTAGAATCATTTGAATGATTGGGGACTCACTCAAGAGATTTCAGAGAAGACTTTTAGTATACTGCCTAGAGATCATTCTTGTGATATTTTGGTGAAGTAGCTGCTTTTTGCCCTGTCTGAAAAGTCTGCCTGAGCCTAAATTGAAGAATCTTAGATTAATTTTTTTGACAGAAGAAATTTCAAAATAGCCTAGTAATACTCTGTTGTGTTGATATTAGCAGTAACTCTAATTAAGATATATAATGAAAAGTAGCAAGCTCAGCATGGTAAATTGCAAAAAGTATATTTTGAGAAGAAAATGAGCACCAAGAAATGGAATGAAGCTAAATTGTATGTTCAAGGAGATTAACATATTAAGAAATGGAATAAAAGGAGTGGTGACTTCAGGGCAAGATCACACCCAACTAAGTACCCACCTTGTGAAAAGGAATTAAAGAAAAGCTTGGGCCTGGTGTGATGGTGCTCATCTTTTTTTTTTTTTTTTTTTTTTTTGCATATAGAGTATTTTTTATTTAATTTTATATAACAAAGTCCAATTAAATGAAAACAAACATTTATACACAATATTTGGGAATTTGGGCGTCGTTCTTTCCAAACTACTTCCTGCTGGTAAGGGGCGCTGTCTTGGGGGATTCGAAGAAGATTCAGATATCCTAGCTGTAGTCTGTAGGGCTGTTTTGTCCAGCTGTTTGGAATGTAGGATCAGCTTGTACTCTGTTTCAGGCGGTCTGGTGTGATCAAACCACATTAGTCTGGAAGGAATCCACATCTTTTCATTTTCTGTGGAAACAAAAATAGAAATACTTTTCCCCAGTAACTTGTTCTTCAACTTAAATTTTGGAGTCAAAGCGTTTTTTTTTTTTTTTTTTTTTTTTTATTATTATTATTTTACATGTCGATCCCAGTTCCCTCTCCCTCCCTCCCTCCCTCCCCCCAAGCCCTCCCTCCCTCCTTCCCTCCCTTTTGCCCTCTCTACCCTCTCCCATGCACTCTAAACACCCTCCCCTCCCAACCCCCCACCACAATACAATATGTAGGGGAATGCCATCCAGTTGGGGTCATGTAGATCTGACAGGTCCTGTGAAGTAGGGACTAGGGCTTCTCTCCTATCTCTAGAATAAGGCAGTTATCCCTCCATGGGGGATATGTTTGCAAAGTCCTTTTGTGCACCAGGGATACATCCTGGCTCCACTGTCTGAGGTCTCTTAGACTGCTCAGACCTTCTGGCTGAGACCCATATTCAGGGGAGTCCGAGTCAGACCTCTGTTGGCTTCCCAGCTATCAGTCTAGTGGCCCTTAGCTCCTCCTTGTTCAGGTAAGCTGTCTCTATGTACTTCTACCGCATGGTCTTGTCCTCTCCATCTGCTTCTGGGTTCTAGTTTGACTCAGTGTTTATGTATGGGTGTTTGCTCCTGTTTTCAACAGGCATTAGTTGAGGACTGATGGTGCTCATCTTTAATGCTAGCACTCAGAAGGCAGAGGTGGGTGGATGTCTGAGTTTGATCCCTGCCTGGTCTACATGTCCAGTTTCAGACAGGCAAGCTTAGGCAGTAATAGTTGGAAAGCTGGTGAAGATTTAATTGAACAAGGGGGCCAAGTTCCAGTCCCAGTAAGCAGCAGAACTTGGCAGTTTTGGTCATATAATTCTGGCTTCAAAGTTAAGAATAGAAGAAATGGGTTATGGAATTTGCCTCTGAACTTAAAGAAATCTGCTGAGGCCTGGCATATATCAGGGGTGTCCCTGAATGGACCTAGGAGAGAGGCCGTTGAGTGAAGCTGTGAAGTTGAAGCCTGGATTGCCTTGGAGAACCCAAGTTGTTAGAGATGCCAGTGTTGTGGGATACCTGCTAAGGAGAGCTGTTGATAGGAGAGCTGTTGATAGGAATTAAAACATGTTCAAGAGAAAGAAATATGTTGCAGTCAAGCTGGAATGGAGTTGGAGAGCTGAAGAACATTTTGACATCAGACAAGGAGCTGAAAAATTTGGAGTTTGCCCAGATGAGTTTTTGGTCTTACTTTGGTCCAGTGTTTCCTCACTATGCTCCCTTCCCTACCTGTGTCATGATATATTGAAAGCATGTAATCTGCTTTTTGATATTGATTTTGACAGGGGAATATTATGGAGCTTCCTAAGCCATTTCCGCAGCTGCCTTACCCCAAATGAACACACAGATGGTATAATAATTATGAAACTGTAGGCTAATGGCTTGGGCTTCTTATTGGCTAGCTCTGTCTTAATTATTAAACCATTACTATTAATCTATGTATCTTCACGTGGTCTTTTTTCCCCCACAGGTATATAAACTATTTATTAACAGTGAAGGCCCAGAGACTCATTTCTTCTTGGATACACCCACAGTACACCCGGCGGCCAGTGGTCTTAGTGTGCTGACTTCGGACACGAAGGCCCCAGAAGTGGCGCTCTGATCTTCTTAAGCTGCTCCAGGTCCTCACGTAGCTTGTTGTCTAGACCATTGGCCAGAACCTGGCTGTACTTGCCATCCTTCACGTCCTTCTGTCTGTTCAAGAACCAGTCTGGGATCTTGTACTGCCTTGGATTCTGCATGATGGTGACCATGCGCTCCACCTCATCCTCTGTGAGCTCTCCAGTCCTCTTGGTGAGGTCAATGTCCGCTTTTCTCAGTACCACATGAGCGTATCTCCGCCCCACACCCTTAATGGCGGTGATGGCAAAGGCTATTTTCCGCAGCCCATCGATGTTGGTGTTGAGTACTCGCAGGATGTGCTGGAACTTCTCAGGGATCACTAGAGACATGGCGGCGGCAGAATCGGCGGCGTGTAGGCCTCCCATCCATGTGGTCTTATCTTACTGGCGAACTCCTGCCTGAGCCCTCTCTTCTCGGCATCACATCAAGACTTCTATCTTCCTACACTTGCCAGCATTCTCCTGGTCTCCTAACCTGCCTATCTTCTTGCCTCATTGACCACTAGCCACACAGTGTTTTATTCATCAACCAATAAGAGAAACATATACAGAATAACATCTCCCATCAGGGGATTATAGTTAAGAGAGTGCCATGCATCTCAGAAGAGATTTTTTGAAAGAAGTTTGAAACTGTTATAAACATGGGGATTTTTGAGCTGGACTGTACACATTTTTGCATTATGATATGGGAATAAGCCATTGGGAGCCAGGGAGTGGAATGTAGTGGTTTGAAGGGAAATGGGCCCCAAAGGTAGTCACACTATAGTAGGTCTTGTTACTGGATTTACTTATGATGTACATTATGTATGTTGCTTGATTACTTTTTCAAATTAAGTCTCACTGTGAGCTGTCAGTATAATGAGCTTGTTATTTGATGTGAGAGAATTAAAGTTCATGGATAAGGATTAAAATGAGTATGAGATGATTGGGACTCAAAATGCTCTTGACCTTCTCAGTTCTGAGGTCCTCCCCAGTTTTAAAGGTTGTGTTCACAGAGGCCATGAAACCACATAAACAAGTCACTGTATAATGTAGAACAAGGGGGAAGAATATAAGAATGATTCTATATGACCCATTTGAGGGGGGATTGAGGGAGCTGTATATATAAACATAAACTTTACAAATTCAAAATTATATCTTAATAATTCAATATTTTATGTTTTCTTGGAGGTGCATTGTTCAATAATAACACATTTGTGTCTAATGGTTCTAAATTTACTATGTAAATTTTAATAAATGTTTTTAATAAAAAGCATATTTATCACATCTACTGCCAAGTTTGGATTGTATATTAAAAGGAAATTTTAATAAGATAAACACAATTTAAGTTAATATTGGTTTAAGATAAGATTGGTTAAAAACAAACATGGGGCTATAAAAAAGCATGACTTTCCAATAACAAGAAAACTGCTTGGGAAAATGGAACAAAGGCCTTTGTCATCATGAACCATCCAGACAATACAGTTCCTGAATTATTTCTGTGGCTTTAGATAATCTAAAGAGAGGGAAACTGTATTATAGTCTCAGAACATATGCTGGTAAACTTAAATGCTTCCTACTTTTCTTTGACTAAAAATAGTTCTTTCTTAAATGGGGAATAACTTGAGTGTTTGGTTTTCAATTTTTTTTAGAATTAATTCTGATTTAAAATAAAAACAATCTTATTTTACATACCAATCCACTTCCTTATCCCTCCCATTCCCCCCCCCCAAACACCCTATCCTCTCTTCCCCCTCACCCACATTTCCACCCTTCATGGAGGGTGAGGCCTCACATGAGGGATCATCAACATCTGTCACATTATTTGGGACAGGGTCTAGGCCATCACACATATATCTAGGAGTATCCCTCTATGTGGAATGGGCTCCCAAAGCCCATCCATTCACTAGGAATAAATACTTGTTCCACAGACAGAGGTCCCATAGACTGCCCAGGCCCCCCAACTGACACCCACATTCATGGGGCCTGGTTCAGTCCTGTGCTGGTTCCCCAGCTGTCAGGCTAGGGGCCATGAGCTCCCACTTGCTCAGGTCAGTTGTTTCTGTGGGTTTCCCAAGCATGGTCTTGACCTCTTTGTTCATCACTCTCTACAACTGGACTCCAGGAGTTAGGCTCAGTGCTTAGCTGTGTATCTCTGCTTCTGCTTCCATCAGCAACTATATGAAGGCTCTATGATGGCATGTAAGGTAGTCATCAATCCTATTATAGGGGAAGGACATTTAAGGTAACTCTCCACTATTGCTTAGATTCTTAGTTGCTGTCATCATTGTAGGTCCCTGGACATTTCCCTAGTGCCAGATTTCTTGTTAAGCCCATAATGGCTCCTGCCATTAAGGTATTTCTTTTCTCAACCTTCCTGATCCCTCATGTTCTCCTTTCCCCTCTCCTTTCTCTCCTCTTTCTCCTAACTCTGTCCCCCCATTCTCTCAATTTGCTCAGGAGATCTTGCCCCTTTCCCCTTCTCTGGGGGTCCATGTATGTCTCTCTTAGGGTCCTCCTTGTTTCCTAGCTTTTCTGGTGGTATGGGTTGTAGGCAGGTAATCCTTTGCTCTATGTCTAATGTCCATATATGAGTGAGTACATGCTATGTTTGTCCTTTTGTGACTGGGTTATCTCACTCAGGATGGTTTCTTCTAGTCCCATCCATTTACCTATGAATTTCAAGATTTCATTGTTCTTTTTCCACTGAGTAGTAGTACTCTATTGTGTAAACTTACCACATTTTCTTTATGCATTCTTCGGTTGAGGGGCATCTAGGTTGTTTCTAGGTTCTGGCTATTATGAATAATTCTGCTATGAACATTGTTGAGCAAGTGTCTTTGTGTTATGATTGAGCATCCTTTGGGTATGTACCCAAGAATGGTATTGCTGAGTCTTGAGGTAGATTGACCCCCAATTTTCTTAGAAACCACCACACTGATTTCTAAAGTGGCTGTACAAGTAAGTTTGTACTCCCACCAGCAGTTGAGGAGTGTTCCCCTTTCTCCACATCCTCTCTAGCACAAACTGTCATTGGTGTTTTTGATTTTAGCCATTCTGACATGAGCAAGACAGCATCTCAGAGTTGTTTTTATTTGTATTTCCCTGATGGCTCAGGATGTTGAGCATTTTCTTAAGTGTCTTTCAGTCATTTTAGGTTCTATTTGGAATTCTCTATTTAGTTCTATACCTCAGTTTTTAAAAATTTATATTACAAAAAATCTTGTTTTACATGTCAATCCTAGTTCATTCTCCCTCTCCTCTTCCCCTGTCCCCCATCTACTCCCTATCTCGTACCCTTTCTGTTCCCCAGGGAGGATGAGGCCTTCTTCAGAGGATCTTCAAAGTCTGTCATATCACTTGGCGTAGGGCCTAGGTCCTCCCCAATGTGTCTAGGCTGAGAGAGTATCCTTCTGTGTGAAATGGGCTCCCAAAGTCCATTCATATACTAGGGATAAATCTGATCTACTACCAGAAGCCCCATAGACTTCCCAGTTCTCTTAACATCCACATTCAGGGTGTCTGGGTCGGTCCTATTCTGGTTTCCCAGATATCAGTCTGGGGTCCATGAGCTGCCCCTTGTTCAGGCTAGCTGTTTCTGTAGGTTTCTCTTCCCCAGTCTTGACCTATTTGCTCACCACTGCTCCCTTTCTACAATTGGATTCCAGGATTCCAGTGTTTAGCTGTAGGTGCCTGCTTCTGCTTCCATCAGCTACTTGATAAAGGCTCTAGGATAGCAATTAAGGTAGTCAACAATCTCATTATAGGGGAAGGGCCTCTCCACTACTGCCTAGATTCTTAGTTGGGGTCATATTTGTGGATCTCTGAACATTTCCCTAGTGCCAGATTTCTCTTTAAACCTACACTGGCTCCCCCTAATAGGGTATCTCTTTTCTTGTTCTCCTCTATTCCTCCCCTGACTCAGTCTTCCTAATCCTTCTTGTTCTCCTCCCCCCTCTTCTACCATTCTCTTTTTCCTACCTACCTCCCCTCTCCAAATTTTCTATTTCCAGCATTCCCTCAGTTTGTGTTTTCTTTATTGTCTCTATTTCAGTTTTTAGGTCTTGAACTGTTTGGATTGTTTCCTTCATCTGTTTCATTGGGTTTTCTTTGATTTCTTTGCTTTCTTTAAGGGATTCGTTGATTTCTTGCATTATTTGTTTTTTCTTCCATTTCTTTAAGGGCTTTTCTCATATCCTCTTTGAGGGTGTCTATCATTCTCATGAAGTTGTTTTAAAGGTCGTTCTCTTCTGCTTTATCTGCATTGGGATGTTCAGGTCTTTTCAGCATAGATTCCTAGACTCTGGTGGTATCATATAAGTCTGTTGTTGGATGTGTTCTTATACTGTTGTCTTTCCATCTTTTCTTCCAGTGGGTACAGGTGGGGTCTCTCCCTCTCCTGGTGGGCATGGGTTCAAGGCTATATCATCTCTTCTCTCTCAGAGGGTGTAGGGGTAAGACAGGAATGGCAGTCACTGTTGGGTGCTTTGTTCTGCCTCTAGGTCCCTCTAGGGGATTCAGTGGCAGGAAGGTTCTGTTAGCTCCAGGTCAGGGGACTTGAAGAGGGGGAGGTGGGTGGCTTGGGGGAGCCCCTAGTACTCACCTCTCTCTCTACTGGAGGGTAGAGGGGCAAGATAGGAATGGTGGCTGAACAGAACAGCCTCTTTCAATTGGCTCCTGTCCATAGCTTTTAGGCATTAATTACACTCTTATTGTAAAAGGTTGTTCAACAATATGCACTAATCATCGCTAGAAAAGTTTCATCTCTGCAACTTCAAATTTTTGTGCACTTTTAAAACTAACCATCCACAATACGTTCAACCCTGGTGACCACCACTATACCATGCAATATTATGAAGTATCAGTTAGTGATAATGTGAGACATTAACTGGGATTTACATGCACAGTTAATATGTAGATACAGTGAATATATAGATACATAAATGTAAATGTATAAAGAATGTCATTGATTAGAATACTCTGCTAAGAATCTTCCTTAATGCAGTTTTAATGTCTTTGTTCCTCAGGCTGTAGATGAAGGGATTCAACATAGGTGTGACCACAGTGTACATCAATGAGGCCACTGCATTACTTCTTGGAGAATGTGACAGAGAGGAACTGAAGTACACTCCCAATCCTGTTCCATAAAACAGACAAACAATGGACAAATGAGACCCACAGGTGGAGATGGTTTTGTGTTTCCCACTTGATGATGATGACCCCATGATGGAGGAAACTATTTTAAAGTAAGAGAAAATGATTCCTGAAACAGGAAGGAGCCCAAAGAGAGCACCTACACAGTATTTTAGTATGCTTTTGGTGAAAGTATCAAAACAGGCAAGTTTAAGTAGTTCAGAAGGGTCACAGAAGAAGTTGGAAATTTCAAAAAAATTCTCACAGTTGAAAAATTTTAATACTGCCACATAGAGCAACAGTAATTCCACAAGGCTAAGGATAAAAGACCCTAGTAGTAAGACACCACAGTGACTGGGATTCATAATGATCTGATAATACAGGGGGTGGCAGATGGCCACAAACCTGTCATATGCCATCACAGCCAGAAGCATGCTATCCATACATGCAAAAATTATAAACAGTGACATCTGTGTCAGGCAGCCCACATAGGAGATGACTGGACAGTGAGTTTGTATGTCCACAATCAGCCTTGGAACAGTGGTGGAGATGAAACCAATATCAACCATGGACAGGTTGGAGAGGAAGAAGTACATGGGTGTGTGGAGATGGGAGTCAGAGCTTACTGTCAGGATGATGAGCAGGTTTCCAAACAGGGCCAAGATATACATGAACAAAAATAGGCCAAAGAGAACAGTCTGCTGGTCTGGATCCTCTGAGAGTTGAATGAAGTGGAATTGTGGTACAGATGTTGCATTCTGCATGGTTTTATTTCTTGAACATCTTTGGGAGGAAACAAAAAATGTTGTTAACAATGGTACCAGCATGCATACAGACCTTTACAATGTGAGTCAAGTGAGTAAAAATACTGATATTTTCTCAAGCTTATTGTGACATCATTAGTAGTTACTCAGTTGTGGCAAATGCCATACTCTAGTCTTTTGTTCATACCTCATGTGTTACATCTTAATATGAGAGCTATATTGAATATAGTAATCTAGATTTTGTGAGGCCAGAGTTACTGTAAATAGCTGGTCCTTACTCACAGAAAAATAAAGCAAACACCTTTAAGACAAATTGAGTATTTTTTAGATGCCTCACTTTAGGAGGACTTTCAAACAAATAAAATGAAAACTTGAAGCAATCAAACATTTATCTTTTTATTATAATAACATAGAACAAGTATATTTTTCTTCAATTATATCGGACTATGTGAACTCCTAGTCACTAAGTAACAATTTATGAAAATTATTTTCAGGCTCCAGTATCTTCTATAGGTTTCAGTTTATTTTTCTTTGACAAAAAAAGTTTTTCATTTTTTGTTTGGGTATTTAAGTAAGCCTTTGTTAAAAATTTATTGAGATTTTTAAAGTCAATTACTATGCATATACTTTATTTCTCATTGTGTAGTTCAGAATTTTGTATGTCTTAGTTAAATATATATTATCACAGAACACTTCTTTTTTTCCATTTTTTAAATTTTTTGATAACATTTTACATTCCAAAATCAGTTCTCCCTACCACCCCTCCTCTCAGCCCTTTACCTCAATCTTAGCCCTCTCCAAGTCCAGACCAAGGGCTCCCATGAGGAGTCAACATAGTCCGGCACAATAGTTGGAGCAGGGCCAGGCCCCTCTCCCATGCATTAAGATTGAGCATGGCTTCCCACTGTGGGCAGTGGGCTCCAACAAGCTAGCTCATATACTGGAATAATATGGTGGTTCCACTGCCATGGAACATGGAATCACACCCTAAGGAATGGGCTCCAACAGGCTAACTCATGTACTAGGTTCGTTCCTACTGCCAGAGCCCCTCAGATAATCCAAGCTTCACAATAGCATAGAACATTTTTATCCACAATTGCTAAGATGTTCAGTGATGTGAAAAATAATGAAATGTCATTAAATGCAGTTGAAATTTTATGTTGCAAAGCTAATTTGAGGAGACCATGTCCACATAATTGAAGTAAAATATCTGGTATAAAATCATGATTTTCATATGTCTACACAATGCCACTGATTTTATGAAGCACAGCCAACTTGAACCAGAGCCATAGTTTCAGACCTTAGATCATGATGTGATTTGCATGTTAGTTGGACCTGTTGCATAACTGTCCATGTATTTACTTTAGCTATAGAGGATTTGTCAGGTTCACTTTTAGATCAGAGCACACTAAATTTCTCAAAATATAAAAGGTTTAAAATACAGAAAATATTAGTGATGCAAGAACATGGGCAATACTCTAATGGATCCTAATATCCCTTTTCTGTTTTACACTATAAACTATTGGAATTATGACATTATCACATATAAATATCATCTAATTTGCATGATTATTTTCCCACTTGTTCCATGAAAGACATCCTCCTGATATGTGCCATTAAAAATGGTGAAATCTACCTAGTTATACTTCTTTCAAGATAATGCAATATGGAATGCACTCACATGTATAATATATTTCTATTTGTCTCCAATGAACACCTTGGCCTTGGCTGGGAATCAGTGAATTGAGAGAATATTTAGGGCTTTCTCTATAGTCATATGCTCATCCAACACAGTATAACAACCCATCTCCATTTGGGAAATGATAAAATTTGCATTGTATTAATTTATCACAATTAAAACTGCTATGAATACAGAAATATGAGTTTATTAATTTATCCCAATTAAAATTCCTATGAATACAGAAAATATGAGTTTATTGGGGGAGTATTTCCAAAGAGCACTCAACCATAGAATTATGTGAAACTCTATATTGGGTCTTCACACAATACACAAAATGTTTTATGCCTGTACATTCTTTTATCTTCAGGTGTGAATAATGAAATGATTTTTAATAACTCGGTAGTACAGCTATTTAATATTGTTTAGATGGCCCAAAAGTTTATAACACAGAATCAAACAACAAAAAATTGATCATGCATAAATTTCTAGTTCACATTCTGAATGGAAACCAATATGTGGAAGTCAGTGTTCTGAGAGGAAAAAGGGTCAACTTTTAATGTCTAAAATTTTTATTGTTCTTTTCACATCTGTGACAATGACTCTTTAGGCTCTACGAATCCAAAAACTGAAAGAACTAGTAATTTATATCAATATGCACAAAATACTTATATAAGGAGGAAAGTACATACAAAAGTTACTTAACTAAAACTTCATCATATGACAGTTAAGGTGTCTCCTAATTTCTGACAACATGTCCTAATTCACATAAATAAATAGCAGGGACAAAATAATTCAAATCAAATGTGTTATTCTTTCATTCTGGTGTGTTTTGATTTGGTTTAGTCTTACTTTTTTATTTGATTATTTTTATATTTAAAATAATAATATAGTAACATCTCTTCCTTCCATTTCACCTCTTCAAACTCCCTGTATAACTAACTCACCCCACTCTATTTCATATTCATAGCTTCTCTGTCCATTCATAATTCCATGCACATAGGTATATTTTCACAAACTAATCATATAGTTTTAAGAAGATATTCAGAGACCTTGAAATTCACAGGCAAATGGATGGAAGTAGAGGAAACAATCCTGAGTGAAGTAACTCAGTCACAAAAAGACAAACATGGTATGTACTCACTCATGTATGGCTTTTAGACATAGAGCAAAGGATTACCAGCCTACAATCCAAACTGCCAGAAAAGCTAGGAAACGAGGGCCCTAAGAGAGACATACTTGATCCCCTGGAGAAGGGGAAAGGGACAAGATCTCCCAAGCAACCTTGCAGGGGAGGGGAGAGGGAGTTAGGAGGGAGAGGAGGGGAGAGGTGGGTTTGAGGGAACAGGAAGATCGACGCAGGGAAAGAATAGAGGAGAGTAAGAAAAGAGATACCAGAACAGAGGGAGCCACTATAGATTTTAAGAGAAATCAGGCACTAGGGAAATGTCCTAGGAGATCTACAAGGAATGATCCCAACTAAATCTAAGCAATAGTGCAAAGACTACCTTAAATACCCTTCCCTGATAATGAGATTGATGACTACCTTATGTGCCAACTTAGAGCTTTCTTCCAGTAGCTGATGGAAGCAGAAGCAGACACCACAGCTAAACACTGAGCAGAACTCCTGGAATCCATTTTCAGAGAGGGAGGAGTGATGAGCAAAGGGGTAAAGACCAGGCTGGAGAAACCCACAGAAACTGCTGAACTGAACAAGGGGGAGCTCACAGGCCCCAGTCTGATTGCTGGGAAACCAGCATAGGACCAACCCAGACTCCCTGAATGTAAGTGTTAGTTAGGATAACTAGGCAGTCTATGGGGCCTTTGGTTATGGATCAGTATTTATCCCTAATATACAAATGGACCCTATATTGTTTCTACATTGGAAACTTTTCTAAGCCTTGGAATGACAGAGGATGCCAAAGGCATCAAAGACACCTAGAAAAATAGAATGCAACCTTTGAGGATCTGTAAACTCAGCACTTCAGAGGGTGAGGCCAAATGAGTGCAGGTTTACTGATACACTGCAAGTAACATGATAAGACCATATTTCAAGCACATGGAAGACAATGTGGACCAAGGGAACTAGAAAAGCCTGGGCTGAATTATTATTTCAATGTTTTGAGACTGTTCCAAAAGCACCTCGAATATACTATCTGCCATTCACACAAGAGGTGAACTTTCCATTATAAAGACCTAGAAACCATGAGGGAAGAAGATATGTGTCTTTTTAAAAATTAGAATAAAGCATTATGTAATGTCTATTTACTAAACAGATCATTTTGTGTTTTGATCAAGAAAAGTAATTCACAAGACTTCACTTGTTTCTACCTGACATCCTGGTACACATTATACAGGAATACTGTATTTGTCTTTCACCTTCTCTAAAACAATAATTATGCAGAAGCTTATAATTTTGAAATTTGGAAGAACTATTCAGATAAAATAAGTTGCATAAAGTATAGAGCTCTGATCTTCCAGCCAGAGAAGACATTTAAAGTCACATACACATAGTAGCTTTCTTCAAAAGTATAATTACTGAATCACCATCACCAGAATAGCTAGAGGATTTTAGATTATGTATGAAACAACTGAGTTGGTTATATATTTTTTTTGCTAACTATGGTCATAAGAGTGTGTGGAAGCGACACTGGGGATACTTCAATGAGAATTCGAGGACTGCTATTATAACTATAAAATCCCAGTAGAGAGGCTCAAGTTATTATTGCAGTTATTATACCATCATGCTGCCCAACATACTATAGTTCATATAATTAAGAAGGAATACTACTTTTAGTCTCTTCTTCATCCTCAATTCCCTCACAACTTACATGAATAAACTATGGATCTGTGCAGCCATGATGAAGGGTTATAGATAGGATGAACCTCCCCTGCTTGTTGCCAGGTAAAATCAAGATCACTCTTGAATCCTGAAGTGAATATAATATCAAGAGCATCCTGATGCAGAACACTGTAGGAAGAGCACACAGAGTTATATAGTCTTGGATTTCAGAGAACAAGCTGATGACCTACAGGGATGAGATGACTAATTATTCTTACATAACCTTAGAAACTCAATGCACAAAGCTGGTGATTACTCATACTGGCCCACAGTATTGCAGTCTCTAAGGAATTCCTGGTGTTAGTGGTGGAAGCAGAAGAGATGTTGAATGTTCTGAAGAGGTTAGTTGTGAGGTTTTTGTTAACATCCTGAATTTTAAATTTCCTCTTTATTTCAGTTTGGGCTCTCTTTAGTAATTCTTTATTATTATTATTATTATTATTATTATTATTATTATTATTATTATTATTATTAAATTCTACTGAACGCTCTTTCCTATGTCTGCAGAAAGCCGTTTCTTTCCTGTGTGGCAATTCAAAGGTCAGAAATTCACCATGTCTATTCTCAAGATTTGTGCCAGAGAGATCTTTGACTCTTGGGGAATCTACTCTTGAGGTTGATCTCTGCACCTCAAAAGATCTCTTCCAAGCTGCTGTGACCAACAGTACCTCCACTGACACATATAAGGCCCTGGAAATTTGTGACAATGATAACATGTGCTACTGGGGAAGGGGTCTCATAGTGTTTGAGCATCAATAAGACTATTGCACCTGCTCTGGGTAGCAAGAAACTGAATGTTGTGGAACAAGAGGAGATGGACAAACTGATCATCTAGTTGGATGGCACTGAAAATAAATCTAAATTTGGTGCAAATGCCATACTAGAAATATTCCTGGCTGTCTCAAAGGCTGGTGCTGTGGAAAAGGGGGTGTCCTTGTATCCTCACATAGCAGACATGGCTGGTAACCCTACAATTATCATGTAGGTCCCAGCTTTCAATGTGATTAGCAGTGGTTCTCATGCTGGCGATGAGCTGGCCATGCAATAGTGCATGATCCTGCCTGTGGGGGTTTTCAGGTTCTGGGAAGCCATGTGCATTGGAACAGAGTTTACCATAACATGAAGAACAGAACCATGTCTCCAACCTTCTTAGATTTTAGCTTAACACAAAGGGTGACTCTGTTGCCCAGTTCAGCCTTGATCTCAAGAGCCCCCTGCCTTAGGTGCGGCTCCCAACAGAGGACTTGCTAGATATTTGCATTTCATCAAGTCTTTCAAGTGGTTCCAACTGCTCTGAACGTCTGTTGAAAAAGCTATGACTAACAAGGCTCCAGAACGAATCCTAAACTCATCTTCCTTTCAACAGCCAATCATTCTCTCCATTCATTTTATTTATTTATTTATTTATTTTTAATTTTTTTTTTTAAAATTTATTTTATATAACCAAATCCATTTAAATGAAAACAAACATTTATAGACAATACTTGGGAATTTGGGCATTGTTCTTTCCAAACTACTTCCTGCTGGTAAGAGGCGCTGTCATCGGGGATTCGAAGAAGATTCAGAAATCCTGGCTGCAGTCTGTCAGGCTGCTTTGTCCAGCTGTTTTGAATGTAGGATCACCTGGTACTCTGTTTCAGGTGGTCTGGCTTGAACAAACCACATTAGTCTGGAAAGAATCTACATCTTTTCATTTTCTGTGAAAACAAAAATAGAAATCCTTTTCCCCAGTAACTTGTCCTTGAACTTAAATTTTGGAGTCAAAGCATTTTTTTAAAATTTATTATTTTACATGTCGATCCCAGTTCCCCCTCCCTCCCTCCCTCCCTCCCTCCCTCCCTCCCTCCCTCCCTCCCTCCCAAGCTCCCTCACTCCCTCCCTTCCTTCCTCTTTCCCTCCCTTTTACTCTTTCTGCCCTCTCACATGCACTCTAACCACCATCCCCTCCCATCCCCCACCCCAATTCCATATGTAGGGTAATGCCATCCAGTTGGGGTCATGTAGATCTGACAGGTCATGTGAAGTAGGGACTAGGGCTTCTCTCCTGACTCTAGGTTAAGGCAGTTATCCCTCCATGGGGGATGTGTTCGCAAAGTCCTTTTGTGCACCAGGGATACATCCTGGCTCCACTGTCTGAGGTCCCTTAGACTGCTCAGTCCTTCTGGCTGAGACCCATATTCAGGGGGGCCTGAGTCAGTCCCATGCTGGCTTCCCAGCTATCAGTCTAGTGGCCCTTAGCTCCTCCTTGTTCAGGTAAGCTGTCTGTATGAGTTTCTGCTGCCTGGTCTTGTCCTCTCCATCTGCATCTGTGTTCTAGTTCGACTCAGTGTTTATGTATGGGTGTTTGATCCTGTTTCCAACAGGCATTAGTTGAGGGATCCATGGAGAAGTTAGTTATTGATTTCACTCTCCGGGAAGGGCATGTATGATAACCTTTCTACGGAAGCTCAAATTGTTAGTTGGGAGCAGTCTTGTAGTTCTCTAGACCTTTCTTTGTGTTCAATTTTATCTTCAAACCAATATTGGCTCCCTCTTTTATGTTCTCTCTCTCTGTCTCTGTCTCTCTCTTTCCTGTCTTCTATTCCTAACCAGGCTCAATCTTCCTGGTCACACATGTTTTCCTTTCCTCCCCCTCATTTTGTCCTATTTCTCTCTCCATTCGCTGTCCCCCCACTTCCCCTGAGCTCTGGGGGACTTGTCCCTTCCAAGTTCTGTGAGGGACTTTATATGAATCTCTTAAAATACACCTTGTATCCTAGTTCCTCTGGTGGTGTGAATTATAGGCTGGTAATCCTTTGCTCTAGGTCTAAAATCCATATACGAGTGAGTACATACTGAGGGTTACCTCATTCAGGATGGTTTCTTCAAGTGCCATCCACTTGCCTGCGAATTTCAAGATACCATTATATTTCTTTTTGCAGAGTAGTATTCCATTGTGTAGATGTGCCACATCTTCATTAACCATTCTTCAATTGAGGGGCATTTAGGTTGCTTCCAGGTTCTTGCTATTACAAATAGTGCTACATAGTTGAACAGATGTCTTTGTTGCATGGATGTGGGTATATGCCTAAGAGGGGGATTGCCAGGTCATGTAGTAAACTAATTCCCATTTTCCTGAGGAACCGCCATACTGATCTCCAAAATGGCTGTACAAGTTTGCACTCCCATCAGCAGTGGAGGAGTGTTCCCTTTTCTCTACATCCTCTCAAACATAAGTCATCATTGGTGTTTCTAATTTTAGCCATTCTGGCAGGGGTAAGATGGTATCTCAAAGTCGTTTTGATTTGCATTTTCCTGATAGATAAGGATGTGGAACATTTTCTTAGGTGTCTTTCAGCCTTTTTGATTTCCTCCATTGAGAATTCTTTCTTCAGTTCTGTACCCCATTTTTTAATAGGGTTATTTGGTGTTGTGTTGACTAGTTTCTTGAGTTCTTTGTGTATTTTGGAGATCAGCCCTTTGTCGGATATAGGATTGGTGAAAATCTTTTCCCAGTCTGTGGACTGCCGTTTGGTCTTGTCCACTGTGTCCTTTGCCTTACAGAAGCTTCTAAGTTTGAAGAGGTCCCATTTATTAATTGTTTCTTTCAGTGTCTGTGCCCCTGGAGTTATGTTCAAGAAGCGGTCTCCTATACCAATTTGTTCAAGGGTACCTCCTACTTTCTCTTCTAAGAGGTTCAATGTGGCTGGATTGATGTTGAGGTCTTTGATCCATTTGGACTTGAGTTTTGTGCATGGCGACAGACATGGGTCTATCTGCAGTCTTCTACACACCCTCATCCAATTGTGCCAGCACCATTTGTTGAAGATGCTGTCCTTGCCCCATTGTATAATTTTAGCTGTTTTATCGAAAATCAGGTGTTCATAGGTGTGTGGGTTAATATCAGGATTTTCAACTCAATGCCATTGGTCTACCTGTGTATTTTTATGCCAATACCAGGCTGTTTTCAGAACTATAGCTCTGTAGTAGAGCTTAAAGTCAGGAATGGTGATGCATCCTGAAGTTCTTTTATTGTATAGGGTTGTTTTGGCTATCCTGGATCTTTTGTTTTTCCACATAAAGTTGATTATTATCCTTTCAAGGTCGGTGAAGAATTGTGGTGGGATTTTAATGGGGATTGCATTGAATCTGTAGATTGCTTTTGGCAAAATTGCCATTTTTACTATGTTTATCCTACCTATCCAAGAGCATGGGAGGTCTTTCCATTTTCTGGTATCTTCTTTAATTTCTTTCTTTAGAACCACAAAGTTCTTATTATATAGGTCTTTTACTTGTTTGGTAAGCATTACACCAAGATACTTTATGTTGCTTGTGGCTATTGTAAAGGGTGATGTTTCTCTGATTTCTTTCTCTGTCTCTTTGTCGTCTGAAAAAAGTAGGGCTACTGATTTTTTTGAGTTTATTTTGTATCCTGCTAGTTTGCTGAATGTGTTTATCAGCTGTAGGAGTTCTCTGGTAGAGTTTATTGGGTCACTTATGTAAACTATCATATCATCTGCAAATAGAGACAGTTTGACTTCTTCCTTTCCAATTTGGATCCCCTTGATCTCCTTTTGTTGTCTCATAGCATTAGCTAGAACTTCTAGTACGATATTGAAGAGATATGGAGAGAGAGGGCAGCCTTGTCTTGTTCCTGATTTTAGAGGAATTGGCTTAAGTTTCTCTCCATTCAGTTTGATGTTGGCAGTTGGTTTGCTGTATATTGCTCTTATTATGTTTAGGTATGTTCCTGTTATCCCTGACCTCTCCAAGACCTTTACCATGAAAGGGTGTTGAATTTTGTTGAAGGCCTTTTCCTCATCTAGTGAGATTATCATATAGTTTTTCTTTTTCTGTTTGTTTATATGGTGGATCACATTGATAGATTTTCATATGTTAAACCATCCCTGCATTCCAGGGATGATGCCTACTTGGTCATGGTGGATGATCTCTGATGTATTCTTGAATTCGGTTTGCCAGTATTTCATTGAGTATTTTTTTTTATTTTTATGCATATAGAGTATTTTTTATTTAATTTTATATAAAAAATCTATTAAAAAAAAAAAAATTTTTTTAAAAAATTTGGTTTTTGTGGTTTTTTCCTTCCTATTTTTCCTGGTGGTGGGGGGCGGTCTCTTTGGGATTCAATTTTATATAACAAAGCCAAATAAAATAAAAAAAAAAAATTAAAAAAAAAATTTTGGAATTTGGTTTTTTTTTTTTCTAAATTTTTTCCTTCTTTTTAGGGCGGTTTTTTTTGTTTTTTTGTAGAAGATTCAGATATCCTAGCTGTAGTCTGTAGGGCTGTTTTGTCCAGCTGTTTGGAATGTAGGATCAGCTTGTACTCTGTTTCAGGCGGTCTGGTGTGATCAAACCACATTAGTCTGGAAGGAATCCACATCTTTTCATTTTCTGTGGAAACAAAAATAGAAATCCTTTTCCCCAGTAACTTGTTCTTCAACTTATATTTTGGAGTCAATTGTTTTTTTTTTTTTTTTTTTTTTTATTATTATACATGTCGATCCCAGTTCCCTCTCCCTCCCTCCCTCCCTCCCCCCAAGCCCTCCCTCCCTCCTTCCCTTTCTTTTGCCCTCTCTACCCTCTCCCATGCACTCTAAACACCCTCCCCTCCCAAACCCCCACCACAATACAATATGTAGGGGAATGCCATCCAGTTGGGGTCATGTAGATCTGACAGGTCCTGTGAAGTAGGGACTAGGGCTTCTCTCCTATCTCTAGAATAAGGCAGTTATCCCTCCATTGGGGATATGTTTGCAAAGTCCTTTTGTGCACCAGGGATACATCCTGGCTCCACTGTCTGAGGTCTCTTAGACTGCTCAGACCTTCTGGCTGAGACCCATATTCAGGGGGGTCCGAGTCAGACCCCTGTTGGCTTCCCAGCTATCAGTCTAGTGGCCCTTAGCTCCTCCTTGTTCAGGTAAGCTGTCTCTATGTACTTCTACCGCATGGTCTTGTCCTCTCCATCTGCTTCTGGGTTCTAGTTTGACTCAGTGTTTATGTATGGGTGTTTGCTCCTGTTTTCAACAGGCATTAGTTGAGGACTCCATGGATAAGTTAGTTGTTGATCTCACTCTCCGGGAAGGGCATTTATGATAGCCTTTCCACGGAAGCTGAGATTGTTAGTTGGGAGCAGTCTTGTAGTTCCCTCGACCTTTCTTTGTGTTCAACTTTATCTTCAAACCAATATTGGCTCCCTCTTTTATGTTCTCTCTCTCTGTCTCTGTCTCTCTCTCTCTTTCCTATTTTCCATTCCTAACCAGGCTCAATCCTCCTGGTCGCACATGCCTTCCTCTCCTCCCTCTCATTTTCTCCTTCTTCTCTCTCCATTAGCTGTCCTCCCCCACTATACCTGAGGTCTGGGGGACTTGTCCCTTCCCAGTTCTGTGAGGGACTTTATATGAATCTCTTAGAATACAACTTGTATCCTAGTTCCTCTGGTGATGTGAATTATAGGCTGGTGATCATTTGATCTAGGTCTAAAATCCATATATGAGTGAGTACATACTGTGTTCCTCTTTTTGTGACTGGGTTACCTCATTCAGGATGGTTTCTTCAAGTGCCATCCACTTGCCTGCGAATTTCAAGATACCATTATTTTTTTCTGCAGAGTAGTATTCCATTGTGTAGATGTGCCACATCTTCATTAACCATTCTTCAATTGAAGGGCATCTAGGTTGCTTCCAGGTTCTTGCTATTACAAATAGTGCTGCTATGAACATAGTTGAACAGATGTCTTTGTTGCATTGATGTGAATCCTTTGGGTATATGCCTAAGAGAGGGATTGCCGGGTCCTGTGGTAAAATAATTCCCATTTTCCTGAGGAACCGCCATACTGATCTCCAAAGTGGCTGTATGAGTTTGCACTCCCACCAGCAGTGGAGGAGTGTTCCACTTTCTCCACATCCTCTCCAACATAAGTCATCACTGGTGTTTCTAATTTTAGCCATTCTGGCAGGGGTAAGATGGTATCTCAAAGTTGTTTTGATTTGCATTTCCCTGATAGCTAAGGATGTGGAGCATTTTCTTAAGTGTCTTTCAGCCTTTTTGATTTCCTCCATTGAGAATTCTTTCTTCAGTTCTGTGCCCCATTTTTTAATAGGGTTATTTGGTGTTTTGTTGACTAGTTTCTTGAGTTCTTTGTATATTTTGGAGATCAGCCCTTTGTCGGATATAGGATTAGTGAAAATCTTTTCCCAGTCAGTGGGCTGCCGTTTGGTCTTGTCAACTGTGTCCTTTGCCTTACAGAAGCTTCTAAGTTTGAAGAGGTCCCATTTATTAATTGTTTCTTTCAGTGTCTGTGCCCCTGGAGTTATGTTCAAGAAGCGGTCTCCTATACCAATTTGTTCAAGGGTACCTCCTACTTTCTCTTCTAAGAGGTTCAATGTGGCTGGATTGATGTTGAGGTCTTTGATCCATTTGGACTTGAGTTTTGTGCATGGCGACAGACATGGGTCTATCTGCAGTCTTCTACACACCCTCATCCAATTGTGCCAGCACCATTTGTTGAAGATGCCGTCTTTGCCCCATTGTATAATTTTAGCTGTTTTGTCGAAAATCAGGTGTTCATAGGTGCGTGGATTAATATCAGGATTTTCAATTCGATTCCATTGGTCTACCTGTCTATTTTTATGCCAATACCAGGCTGTTTTTAGAACTATAGCTCTGTAGTAGAGCTTAAAGTCAGGAATGGTGATGCCTCCTGATGTTCTTTTATTGTATAGGGTTGTTTTGGCTATTCTGGGTCTTTTGTTTTTCCATATAAAGTTGATTATTATCCTTTCAAGGTCGGTGAAGAATTGTGGTGGGATTTTAATGGGGATTGCATTGAATCTGTAGATTGCTTTTGGTAAGATTGCCATTTTTACTATGTTTATCCTACCTATCCAAGAGCATGGGAGGTCTTTCCATTTTCTGGTATCTTCTTTAATTTCTTTCTTTAGAGTCACAAAGTTCTTATTATATAGATCTTTTACTTGTTTGGTAAGCGTTACACCAAGATACTTTATGTTGCTTGTGGCTATTGTAAAGGGTGATGTTTCTCTGATTTCTTTCTCTGCCTCTTTGTCGTCTGAAAAAAATAGGGCTACTGATTTTTTTGAGTTTATCTTGTATCCTGCTAGTTTGCTGAAGGTGTTTATCAGCTGTAGGAGTTCCCTGGTAGAGTTTATTGGGTCGCTTATGTAAACTATCATATCATCTGCAAATAGAGACAGTTTGACTTCTTCCTTTCCAATTTGGATGCCCTTGATCTCCTTTTGTTGTCTTATAGCATTAGCTAGAACTTCTAGTACGATATTGAAGAGATATGGAGAGAGAGGACAGCCTTGTCTTGTTCCTGATTTTAGAGGAATTGGCTTAAGTTTCTCTCCATTCAGTTTGATGTTGGCAGTTGGTTTGCTGTATATTGCTCTTATTATGTTTAGGTATGTTCCTGTTATCCCTGACCTCTCTAATACCTTTATCATGAAAGGGTGTTGAATTTTATCGAAGGCTTTTTCTGCATCTAGGGAGATAATCATATGGTTTTTCTTTTTCAGTTTGTTTATATGGTGGATCACGTTGATAGATTTTCGAATGTTAAACCATCCCTGCAATCCAGGTATGAAGCCTACTTGATCATGGTGGATGATTTCTCTGATGTATTTTTGAATTCGGTTTGCCATTATTTTATTGAGTATTTTTGCATCGATGTTCATCAGGGATATTGGTCTGTAGTTTTCTTTCTTAGTTGTGTCTTTGTGAGGTTTGGGTACCAAAGTTATTGTGGCCTCATAAAAAGAGATTGGCAATAAACCTTCTGTTTCTATCTTGTGGAACAGTTTGAGGAGTAGTGGTATTAGTTCTTCCTTGAATGTCTGGTAGAATTCTGCACTGAATCCATCTGGCCCTGGACTTTTTTTCGTTGGAAGGCTTTCGATGACTGCTTCTATTTCATTGTGGGTTATAGGTCTATTTAAGTTGTTTGTCTGTTCTTGATTTAATTTTGGTAAGTGATAGTTATCCAGAAACTTGTCCATTTCCTTTGAATTTTCAATTTTTGTGGAATACAGATTTTCGAAGTATGACCTGAAAATTGTCTGGTTTTCCTCTGTGTCTGTTGTTATGTTCCCCATTTCGTTTCTGATTTTGTTAATTTGCATGTTCTGTCTCTGCTTTTTCGTTAATTTGGATAAAGGTTTATCAATCTTGTTGATTTTCTCAAAAAACCAACTCTTTGTTGTATTGATTTTTTGTATTGTTTTCCTGGTTTCTATTTTGTTGATTTCAGCCCTCAAGTTGATTATTTCCTGGCGTCTGCTCCTGCGGGTGAATTCGCTTCTCTCTGTTCTAAGGTTTTCAGTTGCGCTGTTAATTCATTTATGTGACTATCCTCTGTTTTCTTCATATGGGCACTTAGTGCAATGAACTTCCCTCGTAGCACTGCTTTCAAGGTGTCCCATAAGTTCGGGTATGTTGTATCCTCATTCTCGTTGAATATTAGAAAGTCTTTAATTTCTTTCTTTATTTCTTCTTTGACCCAGGTGTGGTGCAATTGCACATTGTTAAGTTTCCATGAGTTTGCAGGTTTTCTGCTATTTGTATTGTTGTTGAATTCCAATTTTTTAAAGCATGGTGGTCCGATAAGATACAGGGGACTATTTCTATTCTCTTGTATCTGTTGAGGTTTGTTATGTCTCCTAGTATGTGGTCGATTTTAGAGAAGGTTCCATGTGGAGCAGAGAAGAAGGTGTATTCTTTTGTCTTTGGATGGAATGTTCTATAGATGTCTGTTAGCCCCAGTTGAGACATAACTTCTGTTAATTCTTTTGTTTCTTTGTTGAGTTTCTGATTTGTGGTCCTGTCTAGTGTTGAGAGTGGTGTATTGAAGTCTCCCACTATAAGTGTGTGAGGTTTTATATGAGCTTTGAGTTTTAGTAGTGTTTCTTTTACGAATGTGGGTGGCTTTGTATTAGGGGCATAGATGTTCAGAATTGAGACTTTGTGTTGATGGATTTCTCCTGAGATGAATATGAAATGACCGTCTTCATCTCTTTTGACTAGTTTTGGTTTGAAGTCTAGCTTGTTAGATATTAGGATAGCTACGCCTGCTTGCTTCTTATTTCCATTTGATTGGAAAATCTTTTCCCAACCCTTTACCCTGAGGTAATGTCTATCTTTGGAGCTAAGATGTGTTTTGCATGCAGCAGAAGGATAATTCTGTCTTCGTATCCATTCTCGTTAATCTGTGTCTTTTATAGGTGAGTTAAGACCATTAATGTTGAGGGTGAGTAAGGACCATTGATTGTTGATGGTTGTTTGATTTAGGCTCGTTGTTGAAGGTGGTATTGTGAATATATTTGTTCTGCTTCACCCTAGGTTTCTGGTGTAGTTGGATTATCTGTTGCCTACATTTTTGTGGGCGTAGTTACCTCCTTGGGTTGGAATTTTCCTTCCAATACTTTCTGTAGAGCTGATTTGTAGATACATATTGGGAAAATCTGGCTTTGTCATTGAATATCTTGTTCTCTCCATCTATATTGACTGAGAGTTTTGCTGGATATAGTAGCCTAGGCTGGCATCCGTGTTCTCTAATACTTTTAGAACATCTACCCAGGACCTTCTGGCCTTGAGGGTTTCCATGGGAGAAGTCAGGTGTAATTTTGATAGGTCTGCCTTTATATGTTACCTGTCCTTTTTCCTTCGCTGCTCTTAATATTCTTCTTTATTCTGTATGCTAGGTGTTTTGATTATTATATGTCGAGGGGTCTTTTTCTTTGGTCCAGCCTACTTGGGGTTCGGTATGTGCTTCTTGTACTTTCATGGGCGTGTCCTTCTTCTCAGATTTGGAAAGTTTTCCTCGATGATTTTGTTGAATATGTTTTCAGCACCTTTTGAGCTGGGCTTCCTCACCTTCCTCTATGCCTATTATTCTAGGTTTGGTCTTTTCATGGTGTCCCACATTTCCTGGATGTTTTGTGTTAAGGATTTGTTGGATTTATGGTTTTCTTTGGTCGATGAATCTATTTCTTCTAGTTTATCTTCTGTGCCTGAGATTCTCTTCCATCTCTTGGAATTCCCATTGGTTATGCTTGTGTCCGTGTTTCGATTTTTGCCCAGCTTTTCAATTTCCAGCTTTTCCCTTCCATTTGTGTTGCCTTTATTTTCTCAATTTCTGTTTTCAAATCTTGAACCGTTTCCTTCACCTGGTTAATTGTTTTTCTTGGCTTTCTGTACTTTCCTTAAGGAATTTGTTCATTTCTTCCACTTTTTGTTTGTTTTTTCCTCTATTTCTTTAAGGATTTTCTCATATCTTCTTTGAGGGCCTCTATC